>NC_135869.1:5058961-5286461 GCF_031162955.1 Sander vitreus | reverse complement strand
AATTACATTATGGGAAGATGGAGAAGACTGTCTTATCCTGTCATGCTTTCGTGTGTAACTTACTGATGCAAGGTCAACACAGTAACTCAGCTCTGTCGCCAGCTCTCCACTCTTGGAACAGCGTTTTTTCTTTAGCAAAATGTGCTTTGGCATAGGATTGCCTCTCCTCTTTGGCTGCGGTAGTCATCCCCTCTCAAACAGTGTATGGATCGGAGTGTTAGGGTCAGTTTGTAGCTGTAGCACAACGAGCTTCAACTTCAGCCGGTCCGTATCCAAAGGTAACGTCTATGAAAGCTGCGCAAAGTGTAGCTCGACATTTCGTTGGCACAATTCGGAAATGCGCAATTGAAAGTCTTTTAGATAAAACTAAGCTCGCTTTCTGTCCTCCAAAACAACAAACTCGCCCCACTCAAAATCCACACTATAAACATCTATGGTTCCACATCGCTGTCTTGCCATAAGTCACCTTGCCAGGTGTCAGAACAAGACTTCACAATCTTCCCATAATGTAGCCAGACGCATATAATACCAATCTGAGCCGGTCAGTGGTAAAAACAGAACTTTTAGTAGATGTATATTGACGGTGAACATTTGTCCCATAGGGTGGCATTGCAGCCTGGTTCGTCGCTGATGGTTACAGTGTTCTCGCTCAATACTGGACCAATTTAAAAAAAAAAATATTTTAAATTTCAAAAAGTTAAAAAACTTTTCATAAAAGTTCATTGGAAAAGAATCCATTGCATGGGAAAAGAACACGTTTTATTTATTTTGGACCCAACGTATTGAAATTGTGGATAACCTAACAACAATAATTCCTTTCTAAAGCTCAACGTGGTGGACTGAGCTGGCATGTATGAGGAGTCAGTGGTGACTTTTCAAAAAGAAGGTTTAATTCACCTAAAGATTTTACAATTTAAAGTGCCCAAATTATGAAAGAAATTTGGGGTGTTATTTGGTGTCTCTGGTGCTTCCACACGCATACAAACTTGGAAAAAAAAACAAACATCCATGCTGTTTTGAGTGAGATACGGTTTCTGAATGTAACCTGCCTTCAGTCTCCAGGTGAGCTGTTCAAAATCGGCAGAGCTTTTGACGTCACTAGCTGAAACGAAGGGGCTAACCGTAGCATGCTAGCTCGTTCTCAATGGCAAAACACTGTTATAACACACACTAGTTCACCATAATCTACAAAAGAACTACTTACATGTCCCTCTTCTGCAGGTATTCCACACAAAGTTGGAAGTGCGCCCTCGTTTAGAAGAAGTCTCCTGGCTAATCCTGCCTTGTAACTGACCGAAGTTGTTTAAACAGCTAGCTAGCTGATGTGATCCTTTAGTAGCTACTGCGCATGTGCGACTGCCAACAAAGATGTTACAGCAGTGAGAGGTCTCACTCTGTAGCTAAAACAGAGACCTGACACAGGGTGAAAAGAGGAGCTGCAGCAATGTGCAGTACAACGAAAATATGGTGTTTTTTGAAAATTAAACCATGTAAACCTATTCTGGTACAACCTCAAAATACAATTATGAACCTGAAAATGAGCATAATATGGGCGCTTTAAAAAAAAAATATTTAAAGTGCTCATATTATGCTCATTTTCAGCGGGCATTTGTTACAGTCTGATTGGCCATTTGCTATATGTAAAGGCTCTGCAGTAGGGTGACCTTGTGGTGGGATTATTTTGTCAACTGCTGTTTCCCAGGTCAAGAATGATCTCTGAATTTCATCATGAGGATCACCCTTACCCCAAGCCTTTCAGAGATTACAGAATCTGAAGACCAAGTTATCTCACTATGCCCAAATCCAGGCTTTACAATTCAGAAATGTATAGGTGACGAGACAAAAGTTACATCACTGTACCTGGTACTCAAAAGTTCTGAGGTTTTTTATTACAATACAGAACTTCCCTAATTATCAACACTGTGTGAGTGTGTTTGTGCGTGTGTGTGTGTGTGTGTGTGTGTGTGTGTTACCCTGCTGGATGCCTGCTGTGTGAGGCTGTGGTAGTGGTGCAGGGCCTGAGTCAGACAGGCCTGCAGCAGCTCCTGCAGGGTGGCCCGGGGCAGAGCGTGGCCCCCCACCCGGTTCACCTCCACACACAGCTGGAACAGCAGCGACTGCACGAACCACGACGGCTGCAGAAAGCACAAGTTTCACATCAGATCTTTGAATGGAATCAGCCATCATTGTGCTTCCTGTCTGTTTTAAGAGGTGGTGCGGAGCAGCTGACCTGGACTGGAAGACTGATTTTGGATGTGACACTGCTCCCCGACTCGGCTTCTTCTTGGATCTCCAGATCCTCCCAGTTTGTTGCTGTTGTTAGGATGGCGCCGGCAGACTCAGCACACAGCGCTGCGCCAAACTTATCCAGCAGCACCTGTCACAACACCACGCATCGTCACTAGGCAGGTCTTGAAACAATTTACAACATGAATTAAAGCTGCCATTTTGGGGCAGTGGAACGAAACACAACGTTGACATATTACCAGCTTATAATGTTGCTATGGCAAACATTTGGAAATTTACGCAGCAGACACAGAGCAGCATTAACATTAATTTAGAGTCCCATATGGAGGGAGATAATAACTCCCGTCTCTGTTTGAAGATGGTCTCTGATGTTGGATGACAATGGCTACCTTGATTCTTAACTGTAAGATGCAGTTAAACACTACAAAAAGCTAGTAAATGGACTTTTGTGCTTAGATTAATTTCGTTATCTATACCGTTCCAAAAAGATGAACATCCATCATCAAATTCGACAGTTAATTGCTGCTTGCTATCTTAGTCTCTGTCACCCAGGATTCTACACTACTCAACACAAAGCAGACTGTATGCTACATTTAACAAATACAGTGAAAGACAGTGCCTGACTTTAGAGAGGGCGGAGCTCCAGATGCGGTACGCCTCCATGCTGCAAATGAGAAGCTCCTCCTTTAGACCCGCCCACTTGGCCTGGGCCGGGCTGACCTCCGTGGCCCTCGCTTTGCCCAGCTTCTTGCCCTGTCTGGGGGTCCCCTTTGCTGTGGCCTCAGACGCCCTCTGTTTTCCCAGGATGCAATACTTCAGGTTGGGGCAGAGCTCACCCATGGACTGGCACAGCCTGGCGGTGAAAAGAACTGAGCTGAGGCGGGCAGGGCTGGGGTCAGGCGTGGCTGCGGCCAGTTCAGAGCGGATGGAGGACAGGATGTGGCGGACACAGGCCGTGCAGCCTTCACGTAAAGCCTCCTCCACCGCCGGCGAGTCCGTGAAGCGGTTAAAAGAGGATGCTGACGAGCTCTCTGTGGGACCAGAGAAGGGAACTGCCGCCGAGATGGAGTCAGAGCCTGCCGAGCAGAGCGTGAAAAATGAACATCATGTGTTCACTATATAGGATGTGAGAACAACACTGGGTCTGTGTACAGTACTGTATACTAAACGTTGTATACAAACAATAGCAAACTGTCTGTTAATTCTTGCACTAGCCGGCATTTTATTTTTTTGAGCTACAATGATCATTTCTGCCTCAAAACTTGTGAGGCTTTAGCTTTTGCAGATCAGGAATGCCTCTTTAATGTCAGTGGACGACTATGATTATCTCAGCCTCAGGTTCCATGACAATTAGTAACAGGTGTTTAGAACGTGTAGAACGTGACCACCTCATGGAGCGTAGATGGGGACTGACAATCCACTCCCTGTCCTAAAGGCCCTGACACACCAATGAACTGTTGGCCTTCGGTCCAAGTTGGGCAGTAGTGGAAGTGCATTTAATATAAAGACCGTAATAGACCTCCCTCTCTCTGCACGGCTAAACAAACTGGCCAAAACAAAGGCGACATGGGCTTACGTAAGGCAATACCACAGTAAGCCTTCGTCGCTACTAGTTCCTGGCCGTCGGCTTGGTGTGTCAGGGCCTTAAGGAAGAAGTCTGTCTGAATGTTACTGGCTTAAGAAGACTAGCACACAGTTGCTAAGTTTGAGCTGCCCTTACCTGTGTCTTGGGAGGGTAGGTAGTACTGCAGGTCATCCAGCCTGGCCTTTAGCTTAGCATCCAGGGATGAGCAGAAGTTTTGAACACAGGGCGTCAGGGCCTGGGTCTTCATGGCCAGGCTACTCCTCTGGTGATGCTGCCCCCGCTGGTTCACACTGACCCAGCCCGCGTCACTCAGCAGGTCCCCTGGAGACTCCGACCACAGGAAGGATGCCACATCTACCTCGTACTGGGCCCCGCGCCCTGAGCCATGGTTGGTACCTGAAGAAGTATGGATGGCCTGGCCCTCAAGATCCCTCACAGCTGAGGTGAGGAGCTGGACGGAGCTCGCTGATATGGCTTCAGTGTCTTCTTTGGTGATGGCCTTGGGAAATGGGAGGAAGGAATCATTGGAATATTACAATATGTAGAATTTTAGTGCAGGCAGGCCTGCTGATATTGTGATATTGAACACAACACAGAGGCATCTATACAAAGTCAATGGACCCGTTTAGATGATGAAAACAGCAAACTGCGATACCAATTGTGAAACTAGGAGAGCACTAACCTGCAGGCGCTGAAGAAAAAGTTGCTGCAGAAAGTCATCCCAGGCAGCCAGGGGGCGCTCCAGCAGCCGCTGACACACAGTGCTCCAGTGCTGACTGATGGAGTCGGTGGACAGGAGGTCCCACACAGCGTCTCTAATGGCTGCCAATCCCTTCAGGTTCTTCACATAGACCAGAAGGCTGCCAACGCCACGGCAGATGTCCTCCTTACAGCTGAAAGTAGAGGAAAGATTGACGATGCATTGATTAGATACTGTGTCAACATAAAATCAACTCAAAGATAGTTTTGATAATTGATTAGGGCCTGAGTCAGTTTTTACAAATCAACAAGCATGGAAAAGACCTTGAGACTATTGTTTCAATCAATAAAGTAAATATATTGTAAAGGGTTCTTGCAGATCCTTCAAAAGGATGAATCCACCGGGACCTGATGGCATCCCTGGCCGAGCTCTCGAGGTGTGTGCAGATCAACTGGCGGATGTCTTCACAGACATTTTCAACCTCTTACTGCTCCAATCTGTAGTCCCCATATGTCTCAAAAAGACCACTACTATCCCTGTCCACAGAAAGACTAAAGCCCTCTGCCTGAACAACTATTGCCCAGTAGCACTTATCTCCACCATCATGAAGTTAAAACCTTCAACAGCTCCTCTATTCATGATTCACTGGACCCACTACAATTTGCATACAGGCCAAATAGATCAACAGAGGACTTCATGACGGGCAGAACCCAGGCTGGGTAGATTAGCTCCACCACATCCTCCACCCTGACTCAACACCGGCGTCCCTCAGGGCTGTGTGCTCGGCCTTCTCCTGTACTCCTTGTTCAGGCACAACTGTGTGGCCACCCACAGCTCAAACACCATCATCAAGTTTGTTGATGACAGAACTATCACTGGCTGATCACTGATGACAATGAGACGGCCTACCAAGAGGAGGTCAGAGCCCTGACATCATGATGCCAGGACAACAACCTCCATCTCGACTCCAGCAAAACCAAGAGGCTGACTGTGGACTACAGAAGACGGCCAAGAGAAGGACCACCTTCATCACCATTAATAGGACTACCTAGCTTCCTCAGGGTTTAAATCACCAAGGACCTCAACTGAAAAATGTTCTTTTCTTCCTCCACAGGCTGAGGCGGCTCAAAATGGACTCCAGGATACTCTGTATCACCGCCTGGTATGGCAATTGCACTGCCCTGTAGTGAATGATGGTGACCTAAATTCTACATCTTTAGCAATAAATTAAAAGGTATTCATTTTTAAGGATTCTGTTATTCTACAGTATTGGGGGGAAAAAACACTCCTGAATATCCAAATCCCAAAATTAAAAACCAAATACCAACCCAATGAATACATTTTCGAATAATCGAGTATTCAAGTCTAGCCCTACCTACCTATTATTTTACCAGTCTCTGTGGTTGGGCATGCTTATAATTAGACTTTTATGTCAAACTTTGAAAACACCTAAGACAAAAGGAAACAGAACAAATGTGAACAAATGATTGGTTGGAGCTTACGTATCAATCCACTGCTGCAGGGTGTCCCGGAGCTGCTCTCTCTGGATTGGCTGAGCCAGGGTGCGGAGGGTGGGCTGAAACTCGATGATGGAGGGAGGCAGGTACTTGAACCAGCTGGCTGTACTCGTTTCTTCCTGCAACACCCTCCTGTCTTTAGCTAAGGAGAGAGATGGGATTTTTTAGTCTCACATTATCATGATCTATGGATATTTGTTAGGCCTGCACGATATGAGGAAAGTATGTGATATGCAAAAACGTTGTAGAATATCACAATAACGATATTATTTGCAATAAATAAAAAGATATTAAAGTGTACTTAGTTCTGCCTTTCTGCTGTTATTCAGTATTGTGCTACAAAATTGCTTGTTTAATTTAAAAAAGCGGAAAATAATTTCCAACACTATTTTATTGAACAAATTAAACATTGAATTAAATATAAAAAGCAGATTGCAACTCTGCTACCGCTCTGCAAAAGTGAACTCAGAGTCAATTTTGGGGCAGGGGATCTTCTTTGCTAATTTAGAGGTCCAAGCCAGACTCATCTTCTAAGCTAGATGTATTATAAGACCAACCAGGTCAGACTGGCTGCTGCTCTGCACCTGTGACCGATAACGCGAGACAGTTTTTACCTCGACGAGAAGTCTCGTCACATTTTAATCTTGCGTGGGACGAGATCTCGTCACACCTCTAGAAATCATACAAAATTGAAATTTTGCCCCATAAGACATCATGTTTCGAGCTTTCCTTCAGTATTAACAGTGCAAACAGGAACTGCTCGTAGATAATACAGCACGACTTTTCATGGTATAGATTCAGAAAATTGTAGAGAGATGTTGGCTAAAAGAAAAAGGCCTCAGATGCAGCCCACAATTTACTCCCTCACAAATTTATACTTTCTGTAAACATCTCCTATTGTCCCTCCAACATGGTCCGTACACCCCTGGAACACTGATACATACAAATAATTGTTAAAACCCATGGACATACAGACATGAAAAAGAAACACAAAATGTTTATTTGTTAGCTTTTTAAATAAAAACTGTCCTAGAACATGTATAGTATAACTGACATTTCTGAGTAGCCTCACTTATTCTGAAAATAACAATATATGACATGACTGCCAAATTATTGTTGCTTAATGCCGTAAGCCTGTCAATAAAAGGAGTGCGAACCGTGCAAAAACAGCCTAGGGTTTATAGCAAAAAAAAAGAACTTGGCGGGCCTGCGGCAAAATGTTGAGACCAACTCGACTTTTGGAAAAATGCAACCCCACGTCACGCTGCGGTGGCCGATCATGTAACCGGAGATCAGATCACGTCACACAGATGGGCCATTTGTGACACTCACACACGGCCCGACTATTCTGTGGCAAATTGCCGCATCACTGTTTCCCGGTCTGAACGCAGCCTGATGCCTGTTTTCAATAGCTCTCGCTAGGCACTAAAAGTATCCTGTCACCCCAGCTGTTTACCTGCATATGTGGTGGAGGTGACATTCTCCAGGATAGAGAAGAGCATGCCACAGCTCAGGGCTCCCTCCCCCGGCCGGGGGCCTCCCTCTGGGGGCAGGTAGAAGACAGCGTAGGCCTGGAACAGAGTGGTGACCAGCAGCTCCACCAGGCTGCACACCTGGGCCTTGATCCCTGCACCTGTACCAAACACACACAGGTTTACGTCAACTGACACTGACAGGTCCTTTTTGCTTTACTAATACATTCAGAAAATAATGATACTGCAAACAACATTTCCTGCTTTGCTTCGCAGTAAAAGCCTTCAAGCAATACTTCATGCTTCATGCCTTCTAGGGCTGGGACGTAATGCTTCTGTCCCGATTTGATTCTTTCCAGATACATGGGCGCTGATCGGATTTGTATTGCAGTATTCATCTATTGCGATTCTAGAATTACTGCGATTCGATAGTATTGAGTATTGCGATTGTCTTTTCCTTCTTCTACAAAAACAAAAGTTGAATAATACACATCTAGAGACAATATATCATGAGACATTTCTAAAGATTGTTTTCTAAGAAGAATGCACATCACATGTCAGTCAGTCAGTCTGACTTTTATTTACTTTGTAAAGAAGAACATTTAGCTTTTTCTGCTTTCGCTCCGTTTTGCTGGAAACAGATATGATGTAGTCGCCGTCGGCGGTACCGTAGAAATATTGGTAAAATAAAATTTAAAAAAATGATTTTAGGGAAAAGAATCGTAAAAATCGTCGCAAACAAATCACTATACATAGGATTTCCGATTGTTGAAAGAAAACCTCAGTAGAAATTTGCTCTTTATAATGTAACTGTTACTTCTTTCAGTGCTGTCAATTTTATATTCAATTCAATGTTCAATTTGTTTAATAAAAGACAGTTGGAAATGAATTCCTTTCATTTGTTTTAAATCCAACAAGCCGTTTGTTGCATTTTAGCAGAATACTGAAAGCAGCACAACTGAAAACACTTTAATATCTGTTTATTTATCGTGAGTTATATGGTTAGCGCGATATTCAACAACATTATCCCATATTTTCCTCATATCGTGCAGCCCTACATGGCACACTCTGATATTGATGTGCATTTATGTTGTCAAGTGTAACAAACGGTAGAATACCGTGTTGTGGTTGGTTGAGCAGCTGATGGATGGAGGCCTTCCGGGCCAGCAGGAAGTCAGCCAGGGCCTGGCGCGGTGAGCTGTCCTCCAGCAGCATGGTGGACACCAGGGCCTCGGCTATGGCCTGGTCCGACACGGCACGGCCCCGCAGCAGAGACCGGCTGTCCAGGAGAATGGTGGACCTGCAAGAGAACAGACCAGACGCTGACCGATTTCTACTGAAATTTATTGAAAATAGTCTGGTACAGGATGTAAAATCCTCTATTCCAGACTCAAAACAACACAGAAAAAAAATAAATGATATAAACAAATATGAAGAACATTGATTTCATAAATTAGTTACACCGAAACAAAGGGAAAAAATCCCGCACTCTGCTCTTGCTATAGCATCACCTTTTATTTAGAAAAACTAACGACTAGACTACACTAACTCTAGAATAAATAAGTTACATCAAATACAAACAAACTGTATAGTTTTACATTACATATTTTTTGACATACAAAATGTATCCACGTATTGTTGAAAGAGAAATACTCTGTTACAAGTAAAAGTCCTGCATTGAAAATGTTACTTAAGTAAAAAATTGAAGTGTGACAGGAAAAAACATATAATAACGTGACTGCATATGAAAGCACTACAATAAAGTATAAAAAAAATTTACTTAAAGTATTAAAAGTACTCAATGCAGAAAAATCCTCCCATTTTAGAAACTGGAAACGATCCAAACAGTTGTGTCAATCAACTAAGCGTTCAATCGGCTAATCTTTTCAGCTGGACTTGATGGTCTATATATTGTTGGGTAGTTTAATGTATAATAAAACATCAGATTTTATAAACTACGTGTGTTTTGTGTGCAGAAATCTTAATGTGTAAAGTAACTAGTAACTAAAGCTGTCAGATGAATGTAGTGGAGTAAAAAAGTACAATATTTCTCTCTGAAATGTAGCGGAGTAGAAGTAGAAAGTGGCATGAAAATAAAAAGACTCAAGTAAAGTACAAGTACCTCAACATTTGGACTTAAGAACAGTACTGGAGTAAATGTACTTAGTTACATTCCACCATTGAGCTGTGGCTCGCATTGCAGTAAATAATACGGTGATATGACCGTGCACTCGATACAGATATTTCATAAAAACATAAAAAAAAACAAGCAGGGCTATAACACCACCCTAAGTCTGCTCTATTATACAATTGCTCTACTATTGTAATGCCCAAACAGTGCCATTACAAGATGGAAATATAGATTAGAAAAAGATATTTAAACTTGCTCTGCCCTTCCGTCCATAACACTGACTCACTGTGCTCTTGGATGGTTAGATACATGATGGGCTAAGGTAGAAAACATTGCATATTGTATGTTCAGGGATGACAGCTTGATAAGCAGGCATGCTATTTACGACTGGATGTAACGTTTGATACGTTGCGGTAAAACTGGCTCTCCTGGGGCACCTGGATAGCTCACCTGGTAGAGCGCGCACCCAAAGTACAAAGGCTCAGTCCTTGTCGCAGCAGCGACAAGGACTCCGACTCCGACCTGCGGCCCTTTGCTGCATGTCATTCCCCCTCTCTCTCTCTCTCTCCCCCCTTTCACATCTTCAGCTGTCCTATATAATAAAGGCCTAAAATGCCCCAAAAAATAATCTCCTATTGACTTTGTTTTATCAGTGTGGCTCTTATGAAATAATCAGTGAAGACCACTGAGCTAGGGTAAAGCTTTAAAGGGCATAGAGTATGACATATGTGACCAACATTCTTCTCTGTGGCCTGCTGCCATCTGCCATCATTACACAAGCCAAACCTAGGACTTAGCTTTCACTACCTGGATCTAGTTAGCTCTAGTGGATCCATCACTACTCCTTTCAGTTATGAGGCCTGGAATTTTTTTTTTATTTTTTTTAGAAGAATCACTAGCCCCAAAGCAGGAATGTTACTTAGTGACAATGTGTCTTCCCAAAGACACAAGTAAGGAAAGATCTAGTACCTGAAGTGTCCCGTGGTGGCTACCTGCCGGACCAGAATGGGGAAGCGGGCCAGGACGGGGCTGTAATGGCCCCCTGTAGCAGCCTCCAGCTGCAGCAGACCGTGCAGGTGGCAACACAGCAGGTAGAGCTGGGTGGCCTGCAGGTACTGACACGCCTCCATGGCGCTCCAGATGCGCTCTGGGATCTCCAAGAGGAGCTTAATCTGGGAGGCCATGGTGTAGAACTTCTCCTGCCACTGCCTCTGGCTCTACAACACCACACAGACACACTGCATGTTTAGTAGACTTTAGATAGCGTGTGTATTAAATTACATATCAGAAAGACAAGCAATGATATAAGGATAATAAGTACAAACGCCAGACAATGTAGTGATGTACAGTAATATTTCAGGGTTCAATGTTAAAGGACAAATCTGGCGCAAAACGAACCTAGGGGTTAAAAACAAGTGAAAAAAAAAACTCTACTTGCCCAAAGTCAATTTTTACTGGCTTAAATTAAAGAAATATTGAAAGCGTCGGAAGGAAAGGTTTAACAGAAACGTAGTGTTGGCCAATCGGGGGTGGTTGTGCCAGACTCCCGCCTTTGGCGGAGTCTCTATCTGATCTGTCAGAGGGAGAGCAGGAGTGCGGTTGTGAAGTTTAACGTTGGTGATCCCCAGATTAGAAGTTGGTAATTTCATGGCGCAGATTACAACCCAAACTGAAACGTAAGCAACTAAAATAGAATATCCCCTGTCGTGCAGCCCTTCAATACACACACCTATCAGAACATGCGTTGAGGCAGTCTTCAGCTAAACTCAAGCAGCTAACGTTAGCTACTGTTAGGTCTGTAACAATTATTACATTATTCTCTAATCATTTTTTTTTTTTTGTTTTTTTAACGGCAATTATTTGCTAACATTAGCTAAGGTGTTAAGGCTTGTGACTGGTAATCGTTGATATTGTTTAGATATGCCAAATTGTAATTATATAAGTGATTATTGGTTTGGACTATATATTATTTCAATTGTTAGTTGTTAGCACTTGATCGTATACACGTTCATAGCGACATTAATGACAAAGGGGGGGGGGTGTCACTACCCGATGTGAGTCGAGTGCAGATGTGAGTTGCACGTGGTTAGATTTAAACAATTTACGGCATAACGCCAAGGGATCCGGATCCGGCAAACGTTTTAGCTAGCTATGATTGTTTGATTGCTAACGTTAGCTCAAAACGCCATTCAAGTGACAGCCTTTGTTGTGTTTTGGCGTTTTTCCACTGCTAGTACCAGCTCTACTCGGCTCTGCTCTTTTATAGATGTAGTAGCCGTAATATGCTTTTACGTCCGTTTTGGTGAGCCCAGAGGGACATTATGGAATTTTTAAAAGTAGCCTACATGTACGGTAGCTAGCTAACGGTAGACTACGGAGAAAATGTGATATTTTTACGTCCGTTTCAGAGCGACAGAGGGAAAATATTTCAGTCGACCTATTAAGTCGAACCGAAATGAGGAACCAAACTTTGCGTTCTAATCCGGTCCGGTTCCTACCGGTTGCGTAGGAACCAGTTCCATAGTGGAAGCGGGTTTCGGTACCCAACCCTAGTAGTGACAGGGGGGGGTACAGTTAGAAAAAATGTCTTATGACAATAAAGAGGCGTTGTTTACGTCATAGGCTGTGTATTATTGTTAATACATTATCTGGGTCACATGAGAGTGATATATAACCAAAAGATGTCTCCTGGGATTCATTCAAAACTTTAATTTGTTTTAAAAGTAATACTTTTTTTTTATTATTATTATTTGACTGAAAGAGACAGTTATATTGTTAATCCCTATTATTTCTGAGACAATTAATTGTACAGAGTTACAGCTCTTGTTTGTGGAAGACGTAGGTGCACATATTTGGCAGGGGGGGGGGGGTTTAGGGGTCCACCCTCAAGGATTGAGGGATCATTGAAAGTTTTTCAATTAACTAATAAAATTTTGAATTGTTACAGCTCTAGCTACTGTGTGTTTTGGCTCCACATAGGTGTGGAAATGTCTAGAAGTAAAGGTTGTATTGACAAATATGCAGCAGTCTTTTCATGGCGAAATGATCAGCACTTTCCTCCGAGTCTCACTAAGTGTTAAGTAGTGTTATGATCCGTGGTGGGTATGGATGCAAATAACTCATATAATAATGAATTGACACATTTTTTTTTAAAATGAAGTTCGGTGTTCCTAAGATGACGGAGCTCATCGGGCTTTGATGCAGGTTTAGCTAGCCGTTCACCTCCTGTGTGCCGCTGTGTGTCCCGTTGGCTCTGCCTTGCTTCAGGCTGTGGCAGTACCGGTGCATGTCCCGGATGGACCGGACCACGCTCTCCGAACACTGCCTCATCTCTCCGATGGTGTCGGCGGCGTCGATCAGGTCCCGGTAGCGCTCCCCCACCATCTGCCTCAGCTCCTCCTTCTTGTGCTCGATCTCCCCGCGGACTTTGCGCTCGATGCGGCGGATCTCCGCGGTGTTGTAGCCCTCGAAGAGAACCGCCGGGTCCTTGATCTCCGAGACCCGGAGGGACAGCGTAGGGTCTTCGGCCATCGCAGCTCCAAAACAACCTCAGCTGTTCCAGGAACTCTAACCCGGAAGAAAGTGGGGAAAGTAAACTTCCTGCGTCCGGTCCACGTCAGCAAAAAAATGTGACGACGACTGAATATGATGTGTTCATTGGTCACCGAAGCTGTCTGTCAGGGAACATTTCCGTCTAGGCTGGGAGCCGCCACACTGCTGAGCCAATCAAATCATCCCAAAGTGAATAATAATTATTATAGTAATAACAAAGATCATACAGTCTCTGGTAAAAAATAAAATAATAATAATAATGAATTATTAATATTAGTATTAGTCCCCCAGACACCATCACTAGTCACTACACTTTGCACTAACCTTTATCCTGGACTTTGCATGTGCCCATTGCACATACTATATATTTTTTGTAAATGATGGACTCAACCATAGGTGTAATTCACAGGGTCTGGGCGCCTCACGTCCCCAGAACCAGCCTCTGCTGTCTGGGTCTGGTCCGTCATGGCCCCTGACCTTCACTGCCACCCGTGTGCATAGGCGGCACCAAAGGGGCTTGTGGGTGCTGTATCTACCCCTTGGATTACCATAGCACCCCCTTAGCGCCCACAAGAAATTGCTGTGATTTATTTATAAAAAATAGTTTCGTTAATGTGTAAATACTACAATTTATATTTGAAAAATGAATAAATACATTAATAAAACAAACCGATTCTTTTTAGACTAAAAAACATTAAGCAAACACAGGTGATCGTATTCGACCAATGGGCACAGCACACATTAAACTTTTGACTTTACTTCCGCAGTAACATATTCACACAGAACACAATATTTGAAGGCGTTAGAATTAGCAAAGTGAGTGAAACGTTAGTAATGGATAGTTTTTTACTCCCTAAATGTCAACGTGCGTAGCCTTTATCAAAACCTGTAAATGAGACTGAGAGATATGGTGAACTTGTCACCAACCGGGATGAAGAAAAGCCGCCGGAGGAGGATGACCTGACCGTGGCCGTGATTGCTGCTGAGGATGCTTAACGTCACACTGCTGTACATGACATTAGACCAGGGGATCGCACAGCCAGACCACAGTGGCTGAGGAGTCATCTAATAGGGGGCCATGCAAAAACTTCACTCTTATCTCTGTCTCGTAGTAGAACATTACAGTGAACATGTGTACAGACCTGTGAATAAATGGATCACCGAATCCAAAGTTATACAGCGCACTGAACATTGGTTTATTTGTAGCCCAGAAAACGTATTAGAAACAGGTTCAGCCGTTCGCTCTCAGTGGCTTATTTAGATATATTAATTCACTACAGATATGACTAGGCTACATTATTTTTTACCACGGGTGCAAGTA
Organism: Sander vitreus; assembly: GCF_031162955.1. Taxonomy (NCBI): domain Eukaryota; kingdom Metazoa; phylum Chordata; class Actinopteri; order Perciformes; family Percidae; genus Sander; species Sander vitreus. The sequence goes on along the minus strand of NC_135869.1, from coordinate 5,271,936 downwards.
TGGACCACAGGACTTAATGACTTCAGACCCGTCGCCCTGACCTCTGTGGTTATGAAGTCCTTTGAGCGCCTTGTGCTTTCTCACCTCAAAGACATCACCGACCCCCTCCTGGACCCCCTGCAGTTTGCCTACAGAGCCAATTGGTCTGTCGACGATGCAGTCAACCTGGCCCTCCACTACATCCTCCGGCACCTGGACTCCGCAGGAACCTACGCCAGGAACCTGTTTGTGGACTTCAGCTCTGCCTTTAACACCATCATCCTGGCTCTGCTCCAGGAGAAACTCTCCCAGCTTGGTGTGCCTGACTCCACCTGCAGGTGGATCACTGACTTCCTGTCTTCTACACAGCCATCATTGAGTCCATCCTCACATCCTCCATCACCATCTGGTACGCTGCTGCCACAGCCAAGGACAAGGGCAGACTGCAGCGTGTCATTTGGTCAGCTGAGAAGGTGATTGGCTGCAATCTGCCGCCGCTCCAGGACCTATATGCCACCAGGACTCTGAAGCGTGCTGAAAAAATTGTGGCTGACCTCTCCCACCCCGGCAACAAACTCTTTGAGACATATACATATATATATATATAGATAGACATATATATATATGTATATATACATATATATACATATATATATATATATGTGTATGCATATATACATATATTTATACTTATATTGTTTGTTCTGTTTAACCTGTTTGTTTAACTTATTTTAGAGAATGTGTGACATGCACCTACAACACCAAAACAAATTCCTTGTATGTGTAAAAAACGTACTTGGCAATAAAGCTTTTCTGATTCTGATTCTGATGAATACTGTGTAAGGATGCGTGTGTGTGTGTGTGTGTGTGTGTGTGTGTGTGTGTGTGTGTGTGTATGTGTGTGGTTGGCTGTGTGTGGTGTGTTTGGCCTGCTGCATTAGCCTACTCTGCACCTACGCTGCAGTAATGACCCGGTATTTGAAATATGTTCGGTGGGCAATCAGAGTTGTAAGGTGCTGTTGTGTCGGCAACTTTAGTGCATAACAAAAATAAATCAAACTCTCTCTCCCTCTCGTTTTCTCACTTAGTAAACCGCGGCGGAGGTAGGTGCGTTTCTGCGCACGCGTGTGTAGGCTATGATTGTCAAGGGAAACTCTAAATTTCAGAGCACCCTCCCTCACTGAAACGTCAAGCAACCCCATAGCACCAGCAAAAGAAAATCTCTGACGCCGCCACTGCCCGTGTGGCAGAGCACCTGACCACCCAGCGGTTCCTCCCACAGATGGTGGGCCCATGAAATGGAGAGGGGGGTGCCACTTTGCTTCTTCGGGCTGAGCCCGGCCAGGCTCTGTGGCAAACCCGGCCGCCAGGCGCTTGCTGACGAGCCCTCCATCTGGGCCTGGCTCCAGACGGGGGACCCCGGGCTTCCTCCAGGCAGGGTAACTCCTCCTCTTCCTCGTTGATTCATAGGCTCTGTGTCTCCACGTACCTACGTACATAGCCACGGTAGATTTAACGCAGAAGCATAAATCACGCTTAAGGCTTTTTGAACCACTTTTAAGCATGATTCATGGTTCTGCGGAGGCTCCACGCAGAGCTTTCATCCGTAGCCTACGTGAGTAGCCTGAAGTTGATGCTTATGCGTTGGTGTGTGCGTCAATCTAATAGGGAGCCAGGTTCCATTCAGCTGGAGATTATTTGTTCTGGGAGATGGTTCAATCCCAAGCGGGATGGATAAGCACATATAAGAAGCTGGGTCCAGACTAGTTTAATGATAGCCAGACAGATTATTTTAAGAGGATGGAAGAATGAAGGGGTGCCATCAATCCAGGAGTGGGCTTGTGAGATGGCTAGGGTGGTGGCATTTAAAAAAATGTCATATAAACAGTTTGCCAGATTGGATGTCTATACTAGAAAATGGGGAAAGTACCTGAGCTTTCTGGAGGGCTCCTAAGAAGCTTTGTGCTGGGGAGAGATGTGTATGATGTGTTTATGGTGTCATTTACACATGTTTATTTGGTTTATGTTTTTTTATCATCTATTTTGTTATTATTTTTGTTAGTAATGTAGTGGAGTAAAAAGAACAATATTTCTCTCTGAAATGTACATTCTAAGAAATAAAGTGGTAAAATAACAGTAAATTAGTAGGCTAGCCTACTGGCAGCTCATTAACCAGACTTTGTCCCTTAATTAAAAACAGAAATGTTGTGTAGCTACAGTTAAAATACAGAACATTTGTACTGTTATTTGAAATTCTCTCAGACACAGCTGCTCAGTTAGTACATTTCTGAAATGAATCTGGTTAATCATTTACGATAATAGCGTTGGGAACAGCTCACTACGTAAATTGTCGGAGCACAGATAAAGGTCCCATAATGCAATTCGAAAAGTAAATAAACAGAAACTATGAAGCACGTTCTACGGACAATTTCTGTTAAAATATTTAGACATAGGCCTACATGTTAAAACACGGTATTTCTTAAGAGTGTTGTGGAGTATAAGTAGAAAGTGGCATGAAAAGTAAAGTACAAGTAGCCTACCTCAACATTTGGACTTAAGCAGCTACAGTACGCTACTGGAATAAATGTAGGCGTCTTAGTTACATTCCACCACTGTATATTGTGCTGTCAGTCTTATGATAATTAACAGACACTAGTTTGGTTTTAACTGCGACACGAGGCAGCAGGTGTGTCCCGGGCAGTCAGAGAAGCGGACCCGGAAGGAAAGGCTCAAAGCAGCGGCTCCGTCTACAGGTAAGCAACTTCTCTTCCAAATAACGGCAAGCGCGTTATAGCCGAACATGTTTTCATTTGTTGTACATTCAAATGTTATTCGTTTCGTCAAATGTCATCTTCAAACGCTTCTAAACGAATGAAGTACGAAGCTATAGCTAGGCTACTATAACTAATGTAGCCTACTAATGATGTCTAGAGTCCGCCTAGTTACCTGTCAACACAACAGGAAGTGCATCGGTTTATGGGATACAGCAAGAAGATACAGACGTATGTGTGTGTTGTAACTAAGAAAGTGATTAGAGGTGTATTTTCACTGTGTTCCTGTGTTATACAGTACCAGTCTTGAATAAAGTACCTGTATGCTGACTAAACTTTGACATATACCAGTCCGTGATTCTCTCAACATATGTTCCTCTGATTAGTCCAAATAATTCATAATTTCAGCTTTTTTATACTCAAGGTTGCTGAATCTGGTGGTAATGAAAAAAAAAAAAAAGAAGGCGCAGAAAAAAGAAACAAAAACTTTAAAAAAAGTGTCAAGAATAGGGCTGGGCGATATGGAGAAAATCAAATATCACGATATTTTTGACCAAATACCTCGATATCGATACCGCAGCAATATTTTAGTGTTGACTATTGGTGCTTTCACAAAATATTTACACAATGAGATTTTTGATAAATAATCATCAGTAATGTGGATATAATGACTAAGTGGGTAAAGGCAAGTAATAGAACAGTTACAACAGTCTGGTAAGTTCAGAAAATGACATCACTTTACTGTAATGCAGCCTTTAAAACCAGGAAAAGACAACACTGATGTCATATCACAATATTCAAAATCTAAGACGATATCGATATAATATATTATAATATAGTTATATTACAATATAGGCCTATTGTTTTGAACTATGGATCGATGGAAAGATTTAGATTTTGACCTACCACATTTATACCGACCCAAATCATAGAGGAGATCTGTACACTACACACAAATCAACACACAGAACTCATTTCATCCTGAACAGCACAAAAACACACAATTCTAAAAACCACCCTTTTACCAGTTCACCCTCAGTATCCCTGTCTGAGTTCCCCATCTCGGTCTCCCCTTATTTCCTGTCCTGCTGTCTTATCTCTACTGATAAAACACATGAGAATCCAAAGGCAAAATCCAGTTGCACTGTGGGCTTAATGCTGCTCTGTGTGTGTGTGTGTGTGTGTGTGTGTGTGTGTGTGTGTGTGTGTGTGTGTGTGTGTGTGTAAAAAGCTGAGGGGGGGTTTAAATAACACTCAGCCAGCCATGCCAAAACACTTATTTATGAACTTCAATATCCAATGGAAAATCATCTCAGAATGACATAGCACAACACTGTGTCAACATGAAACACAGCGGCTTTCAAGCCCGTTCACTTTGCGGTGAAAACAAAATACTTTCACCCAGGAAACGCTTTTTCGTTTCTCGGGAGTGTCTTAATCCAAATCACCATCTTTTTTCTGAACTTAACAAGTCGTTTCGGTGCCTAAACTTAACTGTCATCGCTCACTCTTTCTGGCTGAACTCCACAACCACAACCCCTGAAAGGAGCGTCATCTGGTGGTGCCTGTAGCCGGCTCACAGTCACCTGTTGGCGGGTAAACAACTGCTGCTGGTAGCCGGCGTCCCGGAGCTCTGTAGCGGCTAAATACAACCAGCAACTGCTGCTCAGATTTGATCGTTCTATGGCACTATGTGTTCACGTTACAGCACTTTACTTAGTTTAAAATACTTGTAATTTAGGTTTATGATGTATGGTCTATTGGTGAAGTAGCATTGATCTCTTTGAGGGGGGGTACATTTAGTCCCCACCGCAGTTAAAAATAATTCAGCAGAGGCAGGGATATGTAGACCAGAAAGGGGGGAAATCCAACGCACCCCCCCCCCCCCCCTCCCCCCAGCAAATCGCACCCGTATGTACGTGTTCCTCCTGTTCATTAAAAGATCCCTTTATAAGGCACTTTGAATCGCAGCGATGGGGGACAAAGTCCTTGTTTTGTGTGAACAAAAGAATCAATCAACTGGCTGTCTCTGTTACCCCAGTATCTATGATAATCAATGTATTTAAGACTGATACTACTGTAATATTTCTGAACTCTATCTCTCCTGTTATATATTTTGTACATCAGGTGTATAAACAGATTGATGTTAACATTTGAGTTCCAACATCCCCTCCTGTTCTGTAAATGATCATTAAAAAGATGCTTGTCAACTATGTGCCCTGGAGTCTGCATGCTGGCCCTGCACTGTGAGCTTAATGCTTCTCTCCGTGTGTGTGTGTGTGTGTGTGTGTGTGTGTGTGTGTGTGTGACAGCAGACAGAGCGATGGATCAGAGAGGCCTGCAGCAGGAGTTCCAGGATCAGTTCAGCCATGTGGTTTCCAGAGTGCAGTTGTTCCAGTCGGACTGGGACATCGCCTCTTTTGCAATCTTCTTCATCTTCATTGGTAAGTGAAGCTGGACGTTCAAATGATTTCTGTAACACAGCATCAGGGTCCATAGTCGTACACCTTTTTTTTTTAACTGAAAGCAAATGCCGCCCCCCCCACACACACACACACACACACACACACACACACACACACACACACACACACACACTCCTGATCAGCAATTCACAGTGTTAGAGTATTACATAAATATTAGTCTCGCATGTCCAGACCTTCCTCCACAGCGTTGCCTAGGAAGGTCTGGCTAGTCCACACAGCATTCCTGGAGGGGAGATAAACGTGCTCTGGTTTATTGGCATTTCTTTAAACCAATCACAATCGTCATGGGCGGTGCTAAGCGCCGGACGCAGCCACGGTGCCGCTGCAAAATAGCCTCTGGAAGGAACTTGTTTTGGTGGAACACGTGTACGTTCAAAAGTTGTTTTAGTCGTGCAACAGAAAACTCCGATTGGACAGATAGTCTAGCTAGCTGTCTGGATTTACCCTGCAGAGATCTGAGGAGCAGTTAACCATAGTGCTCAGAAATCCACCGGAGGTTAGAACGCCAACACAAAGGAAGAGGAAGGGGACGGACATCCGGCAGAAGTGAGGGACAATCGGCTGAATTGCCGGCGGCACCGAAACAATCCCGGAAGTGAAACGTTGTGGATTTAAACTACAACAATACAGACTTTTTCAACATAAATCATGGGTTGTCAGTAGGAACACAACGTAGCTGTGAATCCTCTTAATGCAAATGATTTCTTTTCAAGTTTCATAAATCACAAGAGATCACTCAGATGGAATTTCTGTTGATGGGAGTCGGTCACTTCCACTGGAACAAAATGTTCTGCTGACAATTAAACACGCAAACGTACCTTTGAGCCGAGTAGGTGTCCCACGTCTTCACTTGTCAGGTCAGATGCTCGTGGCCCTTTATCATTGCTTAAACAGAGGCAGTCAAATGTCTGGGGGACTTCAGTGCTCAAACAGCCACTGCAGCCAGCTGAATGATAGCCATCAAATCTCGTGGCCTACAACAAAAAGTCACACACACGTTTCAAACTGACATAAAGCACTGTAGATGAACAGGTAATACTGAAAATAAACTGCATTTATAGCACTTTTTTATCATTGGAAGATGTTTGTAATAGGACTGAAGGATTTGGGGGGGGGGAACCTAATTTGCTGTATTTCCTGCCAGATACTACCATTCCAATCAGAGTTGCGATAAAAAAAATATATTGAGCTTGATGTGATGGTCTGGCTGACAAGAGTAGCATTCTCCACCGAACTAAAGCCTCCGATACCGCCTAAAATGCTGGTATCAGTATCGGCAAGGACTGGAGTTTATACACCGACCCAAGAGCACGTAATTTAGCTGTGGGTGTGGGTGTGTGTGTGTGTGTGTGTGTGTGTGTGTTTTGTCAGGGATGGTTCTGCTGCTGGTCATTCTGGTCATCATCCGCTGTTGCTGCTGTTGCTGCTGCGATGACGAGAAGGTAAATACACACACACACACACACACACACACACACACACAGTAAGGGTTAATGCCGCCAACGAGGTGCCCATTGTCAGGCATTAATGGACGATGGCGAGGCCTGCGCGTCGGACGGTTGCCTCGGCCGAAGTCCAATAATACCTGACAATGGACACGTAGAAGGGCATTAACCCGCTTATACCACGGTCACTTGCATTTTACAATTGAAATGATTTGGAATAGATTTGAGCCATTTTATGGTCTTTCCATTCATTTTCGCACTGAATCACACAACACTCAAGCAAACATTTGGGAACTAAGTTTGCTGTCCAAAATGGATCGCCCCGTCTACCTACAAATGATCGATATTGCACAAGTTGTAATAGAGCTTATGTGCCAGCTGATAGAGACATATCAAGCTATAATAAGACAACAACGACGCTCTCAAAACATCGCTATGATGATGATGCAGATGGTTTGTATAAATTACAGATTTTTGCTTTCTAAAATAGTCATATTTTGCTGGTAAATGAAATTTAAAAGTCTCTCGTCTCCTCGTTGGTCCACTTCTATCTGTCTTTGTTGAAACCCGCCATGTCTGCAAAGAAAGCGGAAATGACCTCTAACTTCTTCTTCGTTTTATGGCGGGTAGCAACCATAAAATGACCTCAGTGTTTCCTCTATGTTGATTTTACAGTTTACTGATTTAAAACCGGTTTCCAGGTTAGTGGGGGTGCATACGACTCAAAACCAACATGAAAAGCATAGCTAGTGATGTTCACTCAGCGTTTAGTTTTGTTGTTAAACTGTGTGTAAAATGAGCAGTGACGTTAAATCACCGGGTTCAGGTAACGGCACCCTCCGGTACCGTCTACTTGCTGGATGGTTTCAGGGTGACGGTCGGTAGCTGACATTAGCAGATAAGCCTGTTGACAGCGACGTTATTGTTCATATTTTGGCACAATGTTTGTGACCGTAGTAGTAGTGGTCATAGTGACTGAAAGTGTGATGTGAGATGCTAAAAAGAAACTACACGCTGTTTTCAGGTAACGTTACCTTTTGACGTTCAACACCCCCAAAATTCAACACCCCAAAATTCTAGAGGAAACACTGGACCTAAAACGTAATCGCAATTCATTATTAATTCAGCAAATAATGTTTCCATCAGCGTTTGCGACATAATGCAGTCCTTCCAGAAAAATGTGGAGTTTTTTTTGTGATTGTTGCGGGCAAAAATCCTTGATTATGCGTCACGTTTTCTTAAAAAATGTGATGGAATATGCGGGATATTTATGCAATTTTGTGCGATGAAATTACAGGGAACTTGCAAAAACGGAGGTTTCATCGTGGCTTCATCGCGGGGTTCACAGCTTTTCGATGATGTTCACGTCGCGTAATTACGTCACTTCATAACGTTCCCATGGCAACAGGGGAAAATGGCTGCTCTTGTGTGAAGTAAACGCAACATTTTTCAACTTGCTGTTATATGTGTGACTTTTTTTATGAAATCATGCCAGCCCCGCATATTTTGCGCGGAAATCGGCAATTTATGCGGCGAAAGTGCGGCGTATTTGAAAAAATGCGGCCCCCGGATAAATATGCAGACTTTGGCTGATTATGCAATCACATAATCACGTTTTTCTGGAGGGACTGATGATGAGACGAGATCGAACGAACAAACCTTTGTGTCGAAAAATTCTATTGAATTTTACTGTTTCCATAAGGCATTTTTCATTCAATATAACTTAATTTGCATAAAACCATGTGGATGGAAACATGGCTAATGACGTGGTGTGTTTGCTTTCTTGGCAGCCTCGCGGGCGGAAGGTTGGCATAGAGAACATGGCTCTGGATCCCTGACAGATGGAGGATTGGGGATGTTGATGGAGCTCCAGGCAGAGCCTGCTGCTTTGACTTGTGTGCCAAAGCTCTGACTGGACTGTCACCAGTCTGTCACCAAAACGTAGTCCACTTCCACATAGAATGAATCGTTACTTTGCTACCCTGGTATGGAAATCTAACACGCAAGAGATATTTTTGACGGTCACTGCTATGTTGCTAGGATACCACCGAGCGGCTGTCTGTTTTTATTATGCCTCTGTCAGATTCAAATGTCACTTCCTTGTTTGTTGAAAGAATGTTGGTTTCAATTTGAAGCTTTGTAATAAATCTATAAAAGTCATAAAAAAATGTCGTTTGTGTATTTCTTCCTTCTCATCATGCCATGTTCATTTATGAAGAACTTGTCCTAGCAACAGACAGAGGACAAAGTACACTAAATCAAATGAAGGCCTAACTGATAAAACAGGAGCTAGCTGTGTTTGTGTTGTTCAGGACAGCCCAAAGGTTTATATTTACTAGCTCAGTCTGGTGGCCATAAACGTTGACTCAAACTCCATTAAGTTTGCGGACGACACAACAGCGATTGGCCCCATCACGGACCCAACCTGCTCCATAACACCATGAAGACCAAGGAACTCATTGTGGACTTCAGGAAGAATGCCGACTTTGAATGAAGTTGAATGTAAAAAGAATGTTTTACAATGCTATAATTAATGTTTATTTACATGGAGTCTGGTGGCTTAAGTGAACGCAATTTGGCGGATGTTTTTCTGTTTAAAAAAAGGATCTTACTCTTTAACAGAAAGGTCGACCTCCTTAGAAATCCTTTCCATAATGTTGTCAGACACTTATAATATTAATTTGAGCCTGTCAGTGGCTAAACGAACACTTTTGTGAAGGTAAATACAAGCTGGACAACTGCCCTATTAACATTGTAGCTTGTTTCACAGCTGCTGACTGCAGCGATCTCTCTTAATACTGGACCAATGTCAATGATTGTTGTTCCCATCAGTCACTTAGACACTAAAACATAGGAACATAGGGTTCAGGTTGAAAAAAAAAAAAAAAAAAAAAATTAAGTTACCCTTTAATGAGACATCTTTTCATAGAGCTTCACTGTAGCAGGCAGCAAAGGTCAACAGGGAGAGTTCAACATGGACAGGTTATTGTTTAGAATATTTTTATTGTACATATATTAGATAAATAATTTTCACATTTTATAAGACAGGCAGCTTTTTAAAATAGATTTAACACTTACTGGAATGAAGTCATTTGTTCATGATTGGATAAGTGTTCACAGGGAATTAATAACACGTGTGCAAAACGAGTAAAAATAAATATTAAACATAGAACAGACAAACACTTGAAATCAATTATTACATCTGCAGACATGACAAGTAGCTTATCATTTAGACATATCAATGCCGTAACAAACAGGAAATGTGAATTGTGTCATTTTCACCAAATGGGCCAATAAACAATAACTAACCAACAAACAAAATGCACCAAGAAACTAAACAAAGCCCTGCTTCAGTCTCCAGATCATACACATATATATATTTAGCTGGGCGATATGGAGAAAATCAAAAATCACGATATTTTTGACCATATACATCAATGTCGATATTGCGGTGATATTGTAGGGTTGACTACTAACTTTTTCAAAATATTAAAAGGGTAACTACCGGTTTTTTTTCCCAACCTGAACCCTATGTTCCTATGTTTTTGTGTCTAAGTGACTGATGGGAACAACAATCTTTGACATTGGTCCAGTATTAAGAGAGATCGCTGCAGTCGGCAGCGGTGAAACAAGCTACAATGTAAGTTAATAGGGCAGTTGTCCAGCTTGTATTTACCTTCACAAAAGTGCTCGGTTAGCCACTGACAGGCTCAAATTAACTAATCTGACAGCAGTATGGAAAGGATTTCTAAGGAGGTCGACCTTACTGTTAAGGAGTAAGATCCTTTTTTTAAACATGAAAAACAGCAGCGATATTGCGTTCGCTAAAGCCACCAGACTCCATGTAAATAAACAGTGATTTTAGCATCGTAAAATACACTTCATTCTATGTCGACAGAAAGAAAATAAAACTATGAAAAGCCGTTTTGAGTCGTTTTTCCACTTTTCCAACCATCACAACTCTAGTTTACCGATATACATGTGAAAATATGCTGGCTCTATACACGCTAAAAGTATTGTTTTTTCAAATGGAGTCTGGTGGGTTTAGCACTAGTGACCTCAGAGCTGTTTCTGGTTAAACAGAAAGATCTTAAAGAGCTTTTAAAAAAGTCTCTCTCTGTAGGGATTTGTTGTCAGACACTTAGAATAATAATCTGAGTCTGTCAGCGGCAAAATGAGCACTTTTAGTGGACCACATTGACGATGCACATTTGCCCCATAGGGTTACATTGCAGCCCGGTCTGTGGCTGCTGGTTACAGCGTTCACGCTTAATACTGGACCAGTTTCTGGACAAGATTGTTGTTCCTATCAGTCACTTAGACACAAACACATAGGAAAATAGGGTCCAGGTTGAAACTAAATGAAATGACCCTTTAACACACTGAGATTTTAGATAAACATTCACCAATAATGCGGATACAATGACTAAGTGGGTAAAGGCAAATAATAGAACTAGAACAGTCTGTAATGTTCAGAATATGACATCACTTTACTGTAATGCAGCCTTTAAAACCAGGAAAAGACAACACTTGTGTCATATTACGATATCCATCAAATCTAAGACAATATCTAGCCTCATATATCGATGTTGAAATAATATTGATATATTGCCCAGCCCTACATCCATGTTGTAATCAGGACTGGGAGACTCAGGTTCTCTTTAAGTTTTAATACATCCAACTTGACACTGAATATTATAGACGTGCCTGAAAACCAAATATGAAATGACTGTTGTTAAATGTCATTAAACCCAAATTTGTTGGATATGGTGTTGTATTGTAAATGCTCAGTATTTTGATTTCTCACATGACCAGCGTTGGAATGACACAACCATCATGATGACATCAACGCTCACACTCAGTGGTAAACATGGGAATCTTTCCCATCCATCTCATGATGTGAATATGGCGTGATCCCTCCCATCCATCTCGTGTGCGTGCGTGCGTGCATGCGTGCGTGCGAGAAAGGGCAGACACTGGATCTGGCCCTCACAGATGATACTGTACTGTCAGTGAATGAGGGTGCTTGTATACCTGAAAACATCACAGCGGGACATGTTTTCCTAATACTACTGCATCCCCTCACAGCTAAGATTTGGGTTTTTCCCCCCTTTTTGCCTTCTCTTTGCAATACTTGCATTTCCCATATATTGTGCAACACCCAGCGCTTTAAAGTGGAATTTAAGTAAAGTGAGCATTATTAAGGAATTAGTGAAACTTAAAATAACTTTTTTTTTTTGCCTCCTAAAGGAAGTGAGGAGTGTCATCTAGAGCAGTGATTCTCAAACTTTTTAACAATTAGATGTTTTTGCCGCTTTTTTCAATACACTATCTCAAAAGCTGTGCAACAGAGGTCGAAAACTCCTGAATGTTAGTTCCTGATATGGGCCCAAAAACACTCTCGTACATCCCATAATGCAAGTCAATGTGTTTTGTTGGACCCTTCGTTCCAGTAAATGCCCACTTCTTTCAAATGCTGCACTTCCAGGTTGAACACAGACTTTTTATTAGAAATGTACAGACCCAAAGGAAGGGAGTTTTCAAACCTGTGTTGTTCAGTCGAGACTTGGCGCGGGCAAATCTGAACACAGTACTTTACACCACTGTTAGAAGAAATGCTCTGCTCACAAATGAATTCAAGCCGTTAGTTGGTGGTGGGAAGGTGATCCGACCTCAATCGGATGCAATTTAAAGGGGGACTCTAAAAGTGTGAGCTAAATGGCTCCCGGAGCCAGGTGAGCTTTGCATTCTGGGATGTGAATGATCGAAATCAACAGAGTACGTTGCCTTTCGCCTATTTGGGCAGACAGGAGCTTCTTCCTCCTAGGTAGGACTGGGCATCGAGAACCGGTTACAACTTGGAATCCTTTTCAAAAATTAGGATTCCAATGGAATAGTTTCTTTATTGCAATCGTTTCCAATCTGATTATCGGTTCCAAATTTAACACGCACCAGTTTTGGTTTCCTGTAGCGACCACCGTACGTCCAGGTGCTTGTTGTGTTGCAGCCGTGGAGCACAATAAGCAGCGCTCTGAAGTCTGGCTTTATTTTACAGTGAAAAAACTAAATACCCAGTAAAACTGGAAATCACCATTGAAACAAAATAAAATGTTCCTCTTTTCTGTGAAATAAGAATGTGACCTGTTTCAACTCCACCCATCGACGAATCAGAATTGATAAGAACCCGAACTCATCGAAGAACCGAGAATCAATAAGAATCCCAACCAAAAGGAATAAACGACGCCCAACCCTACTCCTAGGTTTACTTTTTGACTCCCGCTCCAGACATTTCTAACCAATGAGCGGTGTGACTTTTAAAGAAAGTACAAATATATTGTTAGGGAATGCAAAAAGATGAAGACACTCTAAAAACAGCTGTGAGGGAACTCAAAGAATTTAAAAAAAACAAAAATAATAAAAAAACTACAAAAAAAACAACAGTGACCACTGCAACCTCTTATTACTGCCTAGTCTTCCTGCCCTGAGTGCACAAATTAGTGTTCCACACAATAACCCAGTTCAACTTAAGAAGAACCAGACAAATACTCAGTCAAATACTAAGTTGCCTAAATATAACAAATAATTAAAAAATAAATTCTAATAACAGATCAGCAACAATCACATTCATTTCACTGAGACGTGCAACACACACACGCAACACACACACACACACACACACACACGTCAGTCAGCTGGGCTAACACAACTGGGCGTATTGATATCTGTTGGGGTTTGATTGGCTACTTCAGCTAATCATGCAACACTTGCAACTGAATGAGTGCATGATATATATATATATATATATATATATATAGAAAAAAAAATAAAAAGCTCCCCAGGATGCCCCTTACACTTGTGTGGTTAGTTTGGGTGTGACCAGTCTCTGGAGGATGGACAGGAGGGGGGGGGGTTAGAAGGCTCTGTAATTCCAGAAGCTGGAGAAGACAGAAATCTGCAGGTGATAGGAGGACAGAGGAGCAAAGTTAGATTCATACACAACGACACATGCTAAGTTAATGATCCTTAATAAACCTGTTTAGCCATATACTGTATCTCAGGCCAATACTAGCCTCCACATCGTCACTTCACAAGCTCTGACAATGACCAGATCCCTGGACATTAGCAGCAGTATTAAATACCTAAGAACTGTGATTAATGGCTACCTTGAGGCCGACAACAGCAAACTTTGATTTTGGCCTGCCATCAAGTTACTCATCCAACGGTCTGAGCTGAACTGAATTAACGTTAATGTGCGACAGTTGGTATGACCCGCTTCGGTCAACGTTAGTCTATTTTTAACCGGTGAAGGTAACGGTCAGCACCGGCTAAACATGACAAGCTGCTACCTGAATGCTTTGTACGCCAAGTGTAGATGTCATCAACGTTTATGACTTGTTTATAATGTTTGTGACACGTTCATGACCGTGTCACGTCACTCTTATGTAGATACCTTCAAGTAAAGTGTAACTGGATAGGCTAACTGGCTACAACGGTGGATGGATGGATGTCGCATACCGTGCTGTTTTTAAAACTTTCCCTGGTCAACAATGTTTAGCAAGGGCTTGAATGTAACCAACGTTCATTTATATGTAAAAGTTCTGCACTCCGTCGCCTCAATGTTCACCGCGTGAGAATGTGTGTTCAGAGAGACCCGCACCTTGTCCTTGAGCTGCTGGCAGAGCTGCAGCGAGATGGTGAAGAACACCAGCGTGTCGTTCAGCCACGGCACCACACACTCCACCTTGTGGACGTGGCTCACCTCAAAGCGGTTGTTGTTGAGCTCGCTGTGGAGGAAATTGTTCACAGCAAACAGCAGAGAGAGATTAAAAAGGGAGTGTCTAACTGTGTGTCAAACACTGCTCAGGCACACGCATTCATTCGCCCTTGTGGGGGGAGGGGCTTAGGAGACCGTTTTGGGCTTTAGCAGAAAGGGGGGAGGGACTGAGAAGTTGTCGATGTGCACATTTTTTTTGGCTAAGTCCTGGATCTTCACAATCCTACCTACGGCACCTTTAAATTGTTAATGTATAGTGCTGAGGTAGCTAAGCGAGAAAGCAAGAAAGAAAAGACTTACAACATTGCTCCTGGGTTGTGCAACACTGAGCTTCCAGCTGGCTTGAAATTCTGCCAACATGGAGAGAGAAAACATTAACACGTGAGTCACATGATGCTGTGTAAGGGCTTCAGAGAGTGTTGCAGGTTCTGACCTTAGTGGTGTTGGGAGGCAGCACATGAAGCTGGTAGACAGTCAGGCACAGTTTGCTTAAGTTGATGTAAAAGTTCACCATCACATCCCCAGGCATGGGAGGAGTGAACATTTTCTGGTGATGGAAGGAGACAAACAGAAATGGTAAACCAGAGGAAGGAGGGGAATATGGAATAACAGTACAAGCTCTCATGCTAAATAAACGGAAATGTTGTCTTTTAGGCGTGTGTGATGTAGTTTGTCCACCAGAGAGCACTGACATGTTTATTTTCCAACTGTAAAAATGTGCCCCTCAGTACTTACACTACACGGCCAAGACTATGTGGACACGCTAATGTTGTAGCCGTATGTGATAGCTGAACATGTGACTGTGACACCATGGGCATTGACCTGCTCCTAGAACAGCCTCCACTCTTCTGGTTTCAGGTTTCAGTCACAGCTCTGTGCAGACCAGTCAAGTTCTTCCACACCAAACTAGGAAAAAACATTTCTTTACGGGGCTGGCTTTGTGCACAGGGGCCTTGTCATGTTGAAACAGTGAAGGGACAAACACAATGTGTTGACACAAAGTTGGAAGCACACTAAGGGTTAGAAAATGAATCTGAGCGGCCCCAAGATGATTAGCAAAATAACTTGTGAATTACAATTTTACATCTCCTAGAAAGTATCCAAATGAAACCATTCCAATATTAGGTTGAACTTCTAATATTGGGCCATTCGAACAGCTTGATTTTCTTTCTCTGAAACCAGTTGAGAGATTCCTTGGCTGTTTGTTTGGGATCAATGTCTTGCTGAAATGTCCACCCTCGTTTCATCTTCAACATCCTGGTGGATGGCAGCAGATTCTTATCAAGAATGTCACGGTACATTTCTCCATTCATCCTTCCTTCAATTATATGACGTCTGCCAGTGCCAGAAGCTGAAAAACCACACCATGATGCTCCCACCTCCAAACTTCACTGTTGGTATGGTGTTTTTAGGGTGATGTGCAGTGCCATTTCTCCTCCAAACACGGTGTACGCTATGACTGCCAAAGAGTTCAATTTTGGTCTCATCTGACCAGATTATGTTCTCCCAGTGTGTCAATGGCTTGTCCAGATGTTGTACAGCAAACTTTAAGCGAGCTTCCACATGCCTTTTCTTGAGCAGTGGTGCCTTGCGTGGTGTGCGTGCATTACTAATTGTTTTCTTTGAAGCAACTGTACCTGCTTCTTCCAGGTCTTTCTGAAGATCTCCGCGAGTGGTCCTTGGTTCTTCGACAACTCTTCTAAGTAGTCTATGGACTCCTCTGTCAGAAATCTTGCGAGGAGCACCTGGTCGTGGCCGGTTAATGGTGAAATGATGTTCTTTCCACTTCTGGATAATGGCCCCAACAGTGCTCACTGGAACTTTCAGAAGTTTAGATGTTTGTCTGTAACCAATGCCATCCGTATGTTTTTCTACAATAAGCTTGTGAAGGTCTTGGGACAGCTCTTTGCTTTTACCTGTCATGAAATGCTTCTTGAGTGACACCTTGGTAATGAGAAACCTTTTTATAGGCCATCAATTAGGACTAATCCAGCTGATATTAATTTGCACTAATAGGGTTCCTAAATACTGACAGATTTCAGCTGGTTTATTGGCTTCCCATGCCTTTTTACAACCCCTTTTTCTTCATGTGTTCAATATTTATTCCCATTATCATTCCACTTTATTACACATAACTTTTGTCATGGACATACATGTTTTGATTTCTTTGTATGTGTGGATTACTTGGGTCGTTACTGACATCTGGTGAATATTTCATTCCAATAGCCCCATCGGAAATATATTTACTGGGAAAAATGTTGACGCGTTCAATACTTATTTTCCTCCGCTGTAGGTGTCCACGTACTTTTGGCCATATTGTGCATCTCCGTCAGAATTCTTCTCTAACCTTACCTAAACTATATATCTTTATTATGCATTGTCAGTCATACTCTGGTTCTCAATGTGTTAAAGGGTTATTTCGTTTTTTTTCAACCATGCGTTTGTGTCTAATAGACTGATTTGACCAAAAATCTTTGAATTTGGTCCGGTACTGAGCGAGATCGCAATAACGGCGCAAACCGAGCTGCAATGTAACCTAATGGGGCAATTGTGCAGCCTTGATTTTTGTCCACTAGAAGTGATTGTGCTACTGACAGGCTCAGATTGTTACTAAAAGTGTCTGAGAATATTATCGATCTCACAAGGTGACTTTTTGTCTGAAGACAGCGGTGTGGAGAGTGGAACGCGAGGCGAGAAAAAGGCGTTCAGGAGTCAACAATGTGGATGAGGTCGTTATAACTGGATGGCCGCCCGTATTCATTTGAGCCAGAGTATGGGCTACGGATGAAGTAAAGATGAAGAGCAGACAAGGGGAGAAAAAGAGAGAGGCAGTGTTTCGTGCGATCAGTAGGCTATAATACATCCATGGTTTCCATACATCCAAATTACCCTTTAAAGCAGTGTGTGTGTGTGTGTGTGTGTGTGATGTGGCCTATACCATCAGACCACTGGTGGCCAGCTCTGGCAGCGTCATGGAGGCCGGGGTGGTGAGGCGGTTCCGTGCTCTCGTCAGCTGAAGCATCACTGCATCCATGAGCTACGGCAGGAACAGAAACAGCCAGCATCACTGACACAGTAACAGACTGGGATGTCATCCACGTTCCGCTCTGTATTAGTCTACATCGACGACGTTTCATTTACGGGATAGTTCCCGTCCGGCCGGAGGTTCCGCCGGATGTCTAGGCCTGTGACAATTATTACATTATTTATTACTGTATGCTGTGCCGGGTTAGTTCGATGGAGCATACTAATGAATTGTGTCTCTGTTTTAACATTGACTAATGAATCATCCTGTATTTCTTTTCTTTCGTCCTGTTTTAGTTAGTTTGATATAGCAAATGTTGCTGCTGTGTATCTTTTGTCCTTTTTATTGTAATATCTACCTGATGAATGGACTACAGATGGAAATTAGCCCTTGGGCTACAATCTGGCACTTTTACGTGTACTTCTGTACATGTTCATCAAATGTGCATTGTCCTGAAATAATAAATAAAAAAAATAAAAATAAAAAAAGGAAGCAGAGATGACTATTTTATCACATAGTTTTGCCAATAGTGATGACTATTTTTTGTACTCCTAATTTAATTAGGTTTTTTTGTTAATGATTAATGCTTTGTTTTTATTGATGAGGATAAATGTTCTATTGTCAATTTTATGTTCATAAAAAAAATAAAAAATGTGTTATGATAAAAAAGGAGTGGTTTACTTCATAGTCTGTGTACCCGTGCACTAGTACATTATCTGGGTCACATGACAGTGATATAACCGAGAAAAAAAAAAAAGTATTCTGGAATTCATTCAAATTCAAAATAAATGTACGTATTTTAAGGGTTTCGGGAATAGGCGCACAGAAATGGCTCGCTAGCGCCCCCTACAAAGTTAAAGAAAACTGAGCCCCTGCAGTGCGTTTAACGTAGACTCACGAAAGTTGGTACACATATGTAACATGTCAGGATGTACAAAAAACGTCATTGGAGCCATACCCTAAACCCAACAGGAAGTCCGCCATTTCCACATGCCGTACTTTAACGAACTCCTCCTAGAGATATCATCCGATCAACTTCAAATTTGGTCTGTACCATCTTAAGACAATAAAGATGAAAAGTTGTTAAAAGAAAAACTTTTCGTCATAGGGCGTGGCGGCCATTTTGTGCGTTTCGCCATCAAAACAGGAAGTGGGTGTAACTTGAGTGTACATTGTCCAATTGGCTCGAAACTTTTCAGGATTCATAAGAGTCCAACCCTGAGAACAAATAAAGGCCGATATTTACTTAAAGTCATAGCGCCCCCTAGTGGCAACAGGAAGTAGGCCTAAAAGTCAAGGTGCTATACTTTAACGAACTCCTCCTAGAGATTTCATCCGGCGGACTTCAAATTTGGTCTGTACCATCTCAACACATTAAAAATGACAAGTTATTAAAAGAAAAACTTTTCGTCAAACGGTGTGTGGGCGTGGCGTGGCGGCCATTTTGAGTGTTTAGCGATGAACAAAGAAATTGTTGTAACTAGGGATGGGTGACAAAATTGGCCTACGATAGAGATTTTAATTATATCGCGATAATTCATGTTGATGACGCAATCTACCCGCGAAGTTTAGAGCCACGAGCTGCAACCGGCTGCAACACGTCATCGTCATCTTGAGTAAACATGGCTGAAAGCGAAACAAGGAGCTGGTGAAAAAGACCGGTGCAACATCCATTATTTGGACTTGGTTTGGATTTAAGCAGCTACAACGGACCTGTGGTCGAGCCGTACCATGGAGCCTTTCACCAGCCTCAATTCACTATATAATGGATGATTGGAATCTTGGCAGCCGGTGTTTGCAGACGTCATACTTTCCCGCTGAACATACGGCCGTGTGTGTGTGTGTGTGTGTGTGTGTGTGTGTGTGTGTGTGTGTGTGTGTAGCGGCGGAGTGGGACCAAAAAATGTACTGGGAAGTTTACGGCCCCCGCCGTACGGGTTGAGCAGAGGCTGCACAGTTTGACCAGCAGGCAGCGGCGCCAGGCCGCCGGATGGTGTTGCTAACAACTTGCAATGTATAACTATTATCAGACCGGCCCACTGGGAAAGGTCCCGACTGTCCTGTGTGTGTGTGTGTGTGTGTGTGTGTGTGTGTGTGTGTGTGTGTGTGTGTGTGTGTGTGTGTGCTCAAATGCATTACATTAGGCTGCAGGTAAGAAACTTTGTTTGAAATATGTTTTTATTTAAAGTATCTGTGCATCTTTGCCTAATACTTAAAGTATTTCCTTAACTAAACAGACACCAGTTTTTCCTGTTCTCTGCATCTTGGGTGGCATTTAAGAACCAAGGACTTAAACTAACTAAGTGTAGTGCCTTTTAGAATGGTTTGCACTAAAGAGAAGACACCCAATACTTTAAGCTTTTTCTTTGTCAAAGTCTCTGCAACTAGTGTACTTGAATTTTATTTATCTGCAACATTATGTTGTATAATTACAGTTTTGAACAATAAATGTTCTCAAAACTACATACTACGTTTTTTTCTCTTTAAAAAAAAAGCCTTCCTTAGGGTCTATGTAACCTGGTCTGAAATGGTTCTATTATAATTTATATATCCCGATATATATCGTTATCGCAAGAGGCTGCAATGTATATCGCAATATGGATTTTAGGCCATATCGCCCATCCCTAGTTGTAACTTGAGTGTACGTTGTCATATCTGCCCGAAATTTCTCACGATTGACAAGGGTCCAGGTCTGAGGACATCTACAGGCCAATATTTACTTTTGGTCATAGCGCCCCCCGCTGGCAACAGGAAGTGCGCCCTATATGACAAACATCATCCGATTTACATGAAATTTATAATGTGTGGTCGACATGTGATACTGAGCCGCCCCCTATACTTTAACAACGCCCACTTACTCAGGCCCCCTTTCATAACATTTGAACCGTTTAAGGTAGAGTCTTGTGTGAGGTGTCATTGAACTCAGCAGAGTTCCTTCTTCATTGGTGATGGTTTGGCCCGCCCCCCTATGTTTAAGCCACACCCCCTTTCATAAATGCTGACCCATCTAAGGTAGAGTATTGTGTGAGGTATCATTGACCTCAGCAGAATTCCTTTTTAATTGGTGATGGTTTGACCCGCCCCCTATAATTTAGCCACGCTAATGAACTGTATGACGTAGAGTCTTGTGTGAGGTATCGTTGAACTCAGCAGGGAGTTCCCTTTTCATTGGTGACGATTTGCGGTGTCTGAGTGCCGCGCAAATGCACGGTCACAGTAACCCCGACGCGCGCGGAGGCGCGAGGGCCCGTCCATCACTGCTTGCAGCTTTAATGTTTGTTGCAATTATTTTTGAGACAATTCAATGACCAGCATCATTTGTTACAGCTCTATGGATGTCCCTCACCTTTCGCTTTCTTTGTGTTGGCATTCTAAACTCTGGTCCGAACCGACAATCAAATTATATTTATCTTTAAATAAATTCTCATCACATATTAGACAGCCATTTTAATTCCAGAGCTCGCCTCCCTACATGCACATGTTCCACCAAAACAAGTTCCTTCCCGAGGCTATTTTGCAGCGGCTCTGTGCGGAGCTTAGCGCCGCCCAAGACGATTGTGATTGGTTTAAAGAAATGCCAATAAACCAGAGCACGTTTTTCTCCCATCCCAGAATGTTGTGTGAACTAGCCAGACCCTCTGCCGCAGCGCTGTGGAGGAAGGTCTGGCAATGCGAGACTAGCTCTGGACTGACTGGAACAGGACATAGTTGCCATGACGACATACCTTATTAACCTCAGCCCCTGTCTTGAAGTGGTAGCTGTCATCACGGCTGCTAAGTAACTGCAAGGCCTGGGTCACATGGTTCCTGGCATCCTGAATCTGAGGGATGAACCGAGACAAGAGAGGTGGAACTGTGAGAGTAAGGCAGGATTTAAGCATTAACAAATTATGCCATCATGTATACAGTGGGGAGAACAAGTATTTGATACACTGCCGATTTTGCAGGTTTTCCCACTTACAGAGCATGTAGAAGTCTGTAATGTTTATCATAGGTACTCTTCAACTGTGAGTGACAGAACCAAAAACAAAAAATCCAGAAAATCACATTGTATGATTTTTAAGTAATTAATTTGCATTTTATTGCATGACATAAGTATTTGATACATCAGAAAAGCAGAACTTAATTTTTGGTACAGAAACCTTTGTTTGCAATTACAGAGATCATAAGTTTCCTGTAGTTCTTGACCAGGTTTGCACACACTGCAGCAGGGATTTTGGCCCACTCCTCCATACAGACCTTCTCCAGATCCTTCAGGTTTCTGGGCTGTCGCTGGGCAATACAGACTTTCAGCTCCCTCCAAAGATTTTCTATTGGGTTCAGGTCTGGAGACTGGCTAGGACACTCCAGGACCTTGAGATGCTTCTTACGGAGCCACTCCTTAGTTGCCCTGGCTGTGTGTTTCGGATCATTGTCATGCTGGAAGACCCAGCCACGACCCATCTTCAATGCTCTTACTGAGGGAAGGAGGTTGTTGGCCAAGATCTCACGATACATGGCCCCATCCATCCTCCCCTCAATACGGTGCAGTCAACCTGTCCTCTTTGCAGAAAAGCATCCCCAAAGAATGATGTTTCCACCTCCATGCTTCACGGTTGGGATGGTGTTCTTGGGGTTACCTCATCCTTCTTCTTCCTACAAACACAGTGAGTGGAGTTTAGACCAAAAAGCTCAATTTTTGTCTCATCAGACCACATGACCTTCTCCCATTCCTCCTCCGGATCATCTAGATGGTCACTGGCAAACTTCAGACGGGCCTGGACATGCGCTGGCTTGAGCAGGGGGACCTTGCGTGCGCTGCAGAATTTTAATCCATGATGGCGTAGTGTGTTACTAATGGTTTTCTTTGAGACTGTGGTCCCAGCTCTCTTCAGGTCATTGACCAGGTCATTGACCAGGTCCTGCCGTGTAGTTCTGGGCTGATCCCTGACCTTCCTCATGATCATTGATGCCCCACGAGGTGAGATCTTGCATGGAGCCCCAGACCGAGGGAGATTGACCGTCATCTTGAACTTCTTCCATTTTCTAATAATTGCGCCAACAGTTGTTGCCTTCTCACCAAGCTGCTTGCCTATTGTCCTGTAGCCCATCCCAGCCTTGTGCAGGTCTACAATTTTATCCCTGATGTCCTTACACAGCTCTCTGGTCTTGGCCATTGTGGAGAGGATGGAGTCTGTTTGATTGAGTGTGTGGACAGGTGTCTTTTATACAGGTAACAAGTTCAAACAGGTGCAGTTAATAGAGGTAATGAGTGGAGAACAGGAGGGCTTCTTAAAGAAAAACTAACAGGTCTGTGAGAGCCGGAATTCGTACTGGTTGGTAGGTGATCAAATACTTGTGTCATGCAATAACATGCAAATTAATTATTTAAAAATCATACAATGTGATTTTCTGGATTTTTGTTTTAGATTCCGTCTCTCACAGTTGAAGTGTACCTATGATACAAATTACAGACCTCTACATGCTTTTTAAGTAGGAAAAACTGCAAAATTGGCAGTGTATCAAATACTTGTTCTCCCCACTGTACATGGTATTATTAGTATTCGGTTTTGACCTATCAATAGGCCCTGCAGTAGGTAGCAGGCTGAGCCCTCTGCAGGTGACACCATTCTCTAACCATACTCTTACCCAGGCAAAGAGCGGAGAGTTACCAGACTTTATAGTACAGATGTTCCCACAACATTTTTTGCTTCCCGATACTGATACCTGAACTTGTGTATCAGTCGAGTACCACGAAACGGTACTCAGAATGGCGAAACCCCATAGACTGTCGAGTGCCAGTTTATGTTATGTTAGCAAGCAAACTTTAGCACAACTGCCCACAAAGTACTGCTTGCTGGTGAAGTGCTAATTTCAAAACGTTACTGACATATAGACACTTTACAAACGGATAACCCCGTTGTCGTAACCAAAATATATCTGCGTTTATTTGCAAAGGTTATGTCAGTGAACTAGCATGTTGCTACTCCCCACAGTAGGCTGCTTGAAACACCGACTATCAACACACAGGACGAGTTGACCAATCACAGTCCTTGTAACTTCGCCTCGATGCGAGAAGTTACAAATTTTTGGAGGTACACGTCGAGCTACGGCGGAGTGCTCGGAGGGGGGTTAGCTGCGACACTGAGGGGTCTGCGGGGGTACGCCGTCAATTCGACACAGAAGTATAAATCAGCCTCAAGTCTTCCACACACTAAAAAGGGAAAACACTGTAAGATACTGTACCTGCTGCAGTTTCCACAGCTTGTCCTCTCTGAACTGGAAGTGCAACACTTGGCTGCTCTTTGCAACCTTCAGGTTTATGTCCTGTTAAGAAAACGCAAAACACATTAACAAGGGACGCATTTAGCTTAAAAGGTCCAATGGCATGAAAATTTCACTTTATGAGGTTTTTCAACATTAATATGAGTTCCCCCAGCCTGCCTATGGTCCCCCAGTGGCTAGAAATGGCGATAGGTGTAAACCGAGCCCTGGGTATCCTGCTCTGCCTTTGAGAAAATGAAAGCTCAGATGGGCCGATCTGGAATCTGCTCCTTATGACGTCATAAGGGGAAAGGTTACCTCACCTTTCTCTGCTTTGCCCGCCCATGAGAAAGAGAGAGACATCAAGCAAAGTGGCAGTTGGTCAAGGCCACCCCCCCTCTCCTCGTCAATAGCATTTAAAGCTACAGACACAGAAATGGAACATCCTAAGTAAAGCTCATTGTGGGACTGGCTCATAAAGGGCTGTAATTCTGCACCAAGGCAGAATTTCGGGAAAGAGACTTCAGATACAGTATTAGGGGACCACTAAGGTCTATATAAAAGAGACTTCAGATACAGTATTAGGGGACCACTAAGGTCTATATAAAAGAGACTTCAGATACAGTATTAGGGTTCCACTAAGGTCTATATAAAAGAGACTTCAGATACAGTATTAGGGTTCCACTAAGGTCTATATAAAAGAGACTTCAGATACAGTATTAGGGGACCACTAAGGTCTATATAAAAGAGACTTCAGATACAGTATTAGGGGACCACTAAGGTCTATATAAAAGAGACTTCAGATACAGTATTAGGGTTCCACTAAGGTCTATATAAAAGAGACTTCAGATACAGTATTAGGGGACCACTAAGGTCTATATAAAAGAGACTTCAGATACAGTATTAGGGTTCCACTAAGGTCTATATAAAAGAGACTTCAGATACAGTATTAGGGGGACCACTAAGGTCTATATAAAAGAGACTTCAGATACAGTATTAGGGGACCACTAAGGTCTATATAAAAGAGACTTCAGATACAGTATTAGGGGACCACTAAGGCCTATATAAAAGCATCCAAAAAGCAGCATGTCAGAGGACCTTTAAATTAACTTTTCATTTTCACGAAGGGAATTTAGCCTCAATGAAAACTAGCCAAACTCACAGCCTGAGTCAGAGCCTCTCCCTGCAGAGTCAGCACCCCCTTCACTTGATCCATGCTGCAAAACAACACATGCATTTTGTTAATTCAAACATCACCAAATGGAACAATAGGAAACAGGTAAGGGCAAGGGAAGGCTTTACAGTGTGTTAAGGAGGGAACCTGATATGAAAGATTACAACATGAAGGAAATGACTAACCATTCATTCAGTGTCTCAGCATATTTCAAACTAGGGCTGCACAACTGTATAGGAGGGGAAACATGGGATATGCAATAACGTTGTTGAATATGGCGATAACGATATAACTCGCGATAAATAAACTGATATTACAGTGTACTCAGTTGTGCTGCTCTCAGTATTCTGCTTAAATGCAACACATCGCTTGTTGGATTTAAAACAAATAAAAGGAAATCATTTCCAACTGTCTTTTATTGAACAAATTAAACATTGAATTGGATATAAAAGGAACCACTAAAAAAGAATGACAGTTACATTTTAAAGTGCAGTTTTCTGCTGATATTTTCTTTCAACTAACACAAAAAAACAACTCAGAGTGTCTTTTGTGATGTATGTATTGCGCCAGTTGATGTTGCGATTTCAAACCAGCTATCACCGAGCATCTGACAGCCACTTCCTCCACAGGAAGACATAAAAAACTGCACTTTAAAATGTAACTGTCACTTTTTTCAGTGCTGCCAATTGTATATTCAATTCAATGTTCAATTAGTATTGTTTTTGGAAATGATTTCCTTTCATTTGTTTTAAATCCAACAAGCCATTTGACGTATTTTAGCAGAATACTGAGAGCAGCAGAACTGAGTACACTTTAATACCCGTTTACTTATCGCAAGTAATGGCGTTATCACG
The DNA here is from genome assembly GCF_031162955.1 of Sander vitreus. Lineage (NCBI taxonomy): Eukaryota > Metazoa > Chordata > Actinopteri > Perciformes > Percidae > Sander > Sander vitreus. Next base: position 5,246,185 of record NC_135869.1, on the reverse strand, counting down.
ACTTTCAACAACATTATCGCACATCGAAAATTGTCCTCGTATCGTGCAGCCCCAGTTTCGAACAAAATGGTCGGAGGTGGAGTATTACGTTGAGCTGCCGAGAATGAAGTTTTCCTGTTTGAGCTGAGTCTCCAGGCCCGGCGTCGGCGCGGAGAAACGTCTCGATGCCTCCTGTTGATGGCAGAGCAGACTTACTATTACAATCAAATCTTAATCGCATAGTGAAGGATGCAAGGCGGATCATTGGTGTCCCACTTTCCTCACTCCTGGACATTTACCAAACCCGCCTCAACCAGCTTTGTGGGTGACCCCAGCCCGCCCCCCCGCCTTACACCGCCTCTTCAGCCTCCTGCCATCTGGGAGAAGGTACCGGAGCATCCAAGCCTGTTCCACCAGAGTGGCAAACAGCTTCATTCCCCAGGCAGTCAGGAAGCTCAACATCCTCCCCTTTCCCCACCCCCCATTTGCCACATCTCCCAACATTGCAAAACCAGCCATGACATGCCTTTTTCTACCCATCAATATGATTGTATCTAAAGAGCTAAAGGTGCCGGAATTAATCTATTAATCAAATACTGTAGTTCTGCGCAAAGAGCATGTAATTAGTAAAACTTTATTTCTATTGCATCTTTCACAATGGTTAAAACATGCTTCAGGGGAGCCCGGATAGCTCAGTTGGTGGAGCAAAAAACATGCTTCAGGCCTACAGTAAACAAAAAAACTAAAATAAAACGATCTAAAGCCATGCAAATAAACACCGCATAAAACACTATGATACTGTACATGAAGACCATATTATAACGATGTGCTCCGCCAGACGGAGGCATCGAAAACAGCATCAGTGTAAATATTATTTGTCCCGTTTATCATATTATTTATGAGAATAAATTCCATAACATGCCAATATAATTACAGATTTTTGCAAATATATCTTTATTTGAATATACGATAGTATCTTGTTTTATTTTGTCTGTTTTTCACCGCAGATCGATCAAACAAACAGCGATTTGTGTAGGATATTAAATGTAAGAATGGCTTTGTGATTTCTTCATATTATTAATGAGAGGCAATATTGTGATTTATTTTACACAGTGGTCTCAGTTTCACGTGTTTCATCCATCAGCCGTCGGTGTCGCCGTTTCTCATTTCCCCCCCCCCCCCGTTTCTGGTCGTATGCCGGGGTTAGTGTCCGAGGAGGATGTTCCAGTCAAGTTTGCTTTTTATAAATCCCAATTCTTGCGAAGAGAGCGGCGTACGCCTCCTTAGCGCGTACGCCATGTTTATAAATGAGGCCCATGGGGATTTATTTAAATATATATTTATTTTTTTAACCAGTTTTGTTAAAGGGGTGATAGAATGCAAAACCGATTTTACCTTGTCATTGTTGAAAAACCACAGTTTGGAGGGTAAATAGGACATACATAGAAGCTCAACATCCCATTGACGCCTCTTTCCTCTGCAAATCTCACAATTTGAAACTGCTGCTGAAAACAGGCGAATCTCAACAAAGCTAAAAGTTGACGTCAACTCCTCAACTCCTAGTCTTTGTCACGCCCCAACATTTGCATAGGCTACACCACTGACCTGAGGTCAGCTTAGTCTTCTGACTCTAGCTAGGTCATGCAGATCTCCAGAGGTCCGCTATTGAATTACTAAATTCACTTCTGAGACTTTTTTTATGCGAGAAATCAACTATGTAGAGGTCAAATATGGGCCGTTTTACGAAAATTGATGGCTAATTGCAAATTTTGTCCGACTGTGTGTCGCAGTTCAGCGGGAGCTCAGCAGGCTACGTGACAGCGGCCGGTGCTGCCTCGCCGCCCGGCGTGTCCTACTTCATAGACCCCGGCTCGCTGTGAGCTAGCTGGATCTCCGTCACGACCGGAAGCCCGCGGCGCTCCATCCCCGCGCAAAGTCACCGTTTCTGGGTTACTAGACTACCAAATGCCGAGGCCCTGACGGAGCTCCAGGGCCTGCAGCTAGCCGCGATCTTCACCCATAGGATTGAAGGGACATGAGCAGCTAACGAAACCCTGCATTCAATTGAAATCGGACACAAGCGTGTAAGACCGTAAGACCTTAGGGTAGCTGTTATGTAAGTGGCGTGACGAAATTCAAACTGTAAATATATTATAGTTATACCGAAAATGTAGCTAGCTAGCTAGCCAGCCGCGATCTTTAGCCACCCATAGGATTGAATGGAACCATTGGAGACCTTAAGGAACAGTGTGAAATACCCTATATAATCATTCTATCACCCCTTTAATTGGGGTTTATTAACTCAAGCATAATATACATTTTTATCAAATTGTATTAAAAGAACAGGTAAAGGCATAGATTTCTGTCAAATAACGTAACACAGACTCATTGCCTTTAAAACACACACACACACACACACACACCCCTTGATGTGTAGAACTGGTGGAATGGCCCTTTAATATGCACATGAAAGCTTAACTTTTACCTTGAGGACATCCTGGAGCTGCTTCAGGACAGCATGCACTTCTTCTTTAAGCAGCCAGTTGAATTCCTCCTCCTACCAAAAAGTCAAAAGAAACATTAAACTAAACAAATCCAGGACAATGAGCAACGACGACAACACCTGCACTATATATTTTTAGACTAGACTAACCAGTCATTACAGTTTCTATTCCTTTTTGACATTGACTTATAAATCCCTACACTGTAAAAAATCAGTTAAACACACATTACTGTACATCACTCTACAATTTACTTTACTGCTTATTGCACTTCTGGTTAGATGTCCAACTGAGTTGTCTAGTACCTGCACTGTTGAATCTAATCTAGTCTAATCAAAACCATTATGTCAGCGGGTGACTTCTGCTCTTCCTTCCTATGCTGTCTATGCATAGTTGACTCTCTGTCTCTTTAGTTGAGGACTAAAAGTACCTGAGAGTCCACCTGGAGAACTGGGCTCAGAGCTGACTGAACTTTCTGAGGGGGTTCTAGTTTGTTCTATCACTCAGGAAGGCTTTCCGATAGGGATGTCCCTATCGGAAAATAGATGTTTTTTGACCCCCGATCCGATCCAATGTTTTTAATATTGAACATCTGCCGATACCGAATCCTGGTCAGATTTGTGTATTTGCTCAGATAATAGAGTTGCACACCGTTTCTTTGTTTACAAAACTAAATTAAGTAAACAAAGCAACTAAAAAATGTTTAAAAGGTCCTATGACATGCTGCTTTTTGGATGCTTTTATATAGGCCTCAGTGGTCCCCTAATACTGTATCTGAAGTCTCTTTTATATAGACCTTAGTGGTCCCCTAATCCTGTATCTGAAGTCTCTTTTATATAGACCTTAGTGGTCCCCTAATACTGTATCTGAAGTCTCTTTTATATAGACCTTAGTGGTCCCCTAATACTGTATCTGAAGTCTCTTTTATATAGGCCTTAGTGGTCCCCTAGTACTGTATCTGAAGTCTCTTTTATATAGACCTTAGTGGTCCCCTAATACTGTTTCTGAAGTCTCTTTTATATAGACCTTAGTGGTCCCCCAATACTGTATCTGAAGTCTCTTTTTATATAGGCTTTAGTGGTCCCCTAATACTGTATCTGAAGTCTCTTTTATATAGGCCTTAGTGGTCCCCTAATACTGTATCTGAAGTCTCTTTCCCAATTCAGCCTTGGTGCAGAATAACAGCCACTAGAGCCAGTCCCACAATGATATTTACTTAGGATGCCATTTCTGTGTCTGTAGCTTTAAATGCTATTGACGAGGAGGGGGGGGCAAGGTGGAGGGTGGGGGTGTTTTCAAGCCATGATGTCTCTCTCTTTCTCATGGGCGGGCCAAATTCTCTGGGCGGGCAAAGCAGAGAAAGGGGAGGTAACCTTTCCCCTTATGACATCATAAAGGGAAGATTCCAGATCAGCCCATCTGAGCTTTCATTTTCTCAAAGGCAGAGCAGGATACCCAGGGCTCGGTTTACACCTATCACCATTTCTAGCCACTGGGGGACCATAGGCAGGCTGGGGGAACTCATATTAATGTTAAAAAACCTCAAAGTGAAATTTTCATGCCATGGGACCTTTAAGCATAATACATTTAACTTAGTGCAGCAAGTGAGTCTTTTCTCTCAACACCAAAACAGTTCTCTTTAAGATCCCAGCAAACAGTCTCAAGTTCCCCGCTGGACAACGAAAACTAAACTTAGTGACGCCTCTTGTGCTTGATAGTCAATCTTTGATTTTCTTCTTGTGTTTACCGATGTCGGCTCCAGGGACTGGTGGCCTGAAAAGCGTGGTGGTTTCCTGGTGGAATCACGGAAGAAGTGTGGAGAGTTGGAGTAATTTGCTTCTGTAAAACGGAAGACTAAGGAAGACGGACTTTTTTTACTTGCTGCAGAGGGATGGCAACACACCGGTGAGTGGCCGCGCCAGTCTTGGTTTGACAGTGCCGGCATCCAGGCAGTCTGGCAGTATGTCTGTGGCGCAGGGCGTGTGTGATTAAAAGGAGGCGATCACTACAAGCTGATGTACATGATCGGGGTAAGGTAAACAGGGAGAATGCTGCTCCCTGATCAGTTAGAAAATGCCATAATTGGCTCCGATCCATTATTGTGATCAGGATCGGGACAATCTACTTTAGACTGATAATGCATTCCATTTGTCCACGGAAGTCGGATTTTCCGAGATCAAAGTCGTAAGCACACCCCCTGACCTCGGATTTCCGAGCTCGGAACTCGGACCACCACCGAGTACCCCGAGCTCAAAATCCAACATGGCTGCCCCGTGCATCAACAGCAGTGAAAGCTGTAGTAACATACACTCATCAGCACTTCTGTCTTATTTGTGTCTCACTAAATCAGTCGTACACACAGCGCTGTCCATCTTCTATCTGTGGACATGTTATGTTGTTTGTATGCACAAAAACAGCGTAATGCGTTGTTATAAACTGCCATTGCTAACAGTGGTTAACCTGGCTAAAGCTAATGAAAACAATGGAAATCAGACTTATAAATGTCTTATAAAGTCTTTGTAGTGTATTCAATTGAATATAGGTTGAACAGGATGTGCAAATCATTGTATTTTGTTTTTATTTACACAACGTCCCAACTTCATTGGAATTTGTATATGAATATCCGTTCATTTTCCTCCATCTGGCCCAATTGAACTGCAACTGACTCCTTGGACTGAGATCCCTGTTCTATGGACACTCAGGTCCCAGTTTATTAGGTGCACATATAGCTAAAAATAACGCTGTACAACACAACAGCAATAAACAAAGGTCCTGTTTTTGTTCAAACTGTTTGAGAGGTGTTGAAAGGGGGTGGACTAGAAATACAATTTGACAATGATATATATGTTAACAAATTAATCAAAGTTTGAACTGAAATTCAGTGAATGTGTAGACCCAAAGTGTTCAATATTACAGAAATATAGCTGACATTATGAAATAGATATGAATATAAATAAATACAGACATGTGTAATGTTTAGTATATTTGTTTCACAATCACAGAGATTACTACACATCATGTATATTTGTTTATTTGATAATGCAGCTTTTCCTTAGGGTTTCCTCTCTTCCTATCCTATCTGTCAATTCTAGACAAACAGAGCAGATCCAGACCATGTGATTGGCTGTTGCTTTGGTCTGAATTAGCAGACAACCAATCACAGAACTGGCTCTCGCCTGTTGTGAAATAAAAAAACAGACTTTGGAAAAGGACATTTTGAAACAAAAACTGCTGAGGTAAACTCTGTTTTTGTGAAAAGTGGTATGTTGTAATAACATTTCATAATATTTTAGCCGGGTTAAATATGTATACGAGTATTTCACAATCCCGTGGTAAGATATTTTTCTTCTGTGTTGTATCCATATAATTTATTTAATTTGGTCTTATATATTCATTTGACTGAGCACGTTAACTCCATTGGTTAACACCAGGAGCATTTAAAACGGGAAACCTAACTTTGAAATCATTAAAGCCTTTAACTATTGAAGTTAACCCATGTCAACTTATGACTATTTTCCGAGGCATTTCATAATGCTTAATGTCATTACAGGAGAACATACACCAGATTTTAGAGACTTAGCTTGGAATTTGTTCGTATGTTTGCGTTGAAATGACACTATTGCGTGTGATTTGCAGCAAATAAAACGTGCAAATATAGGCCCTTTAGGTCAAACAGGGACTGTAAATCTCGAGAAGAAACTGAGTTCAGTTGGTAAGTTAACGTTAGTCATGATAATGTGTTAAGGTCATTATACATGCTTAGTTTGTCTGGGCCCATTGTCAACATCATCACAGAATGACTGACAGGAGCGAGCCCTGGCTACAGCACCTGCATTGTAGCGCGCGGATGCTACTGTACCTCTCGGCTAGCAGCAGCTACACAAGCAGATACGCTACTTACGCCCAGGCTAGCTATAGCTACATTCTTTTACAATATCTGGTGTAAATGTTGTATTACTTAACCGACGGGTCAGCCAGAAAAGCAGTTAGCCATACAGCCAAACAGTAATGTGTTGTCTCCCTGCCTAACATTACTCGCAGAGGCAGAACAGCTTACCAACACAGCTCTTTCCACTTGACTGGCAGCAGACATCTTGGGCAGCTCGGACAGAGACCTCTGCGGGTTGAGCATGTTTTGCAGGACACAGAAGCAAACACTCGGTAAACACCTTAAAACACTATGCTCTCCTTGGGATGAAGGTCTCTCACTAACGTTACCTACTTGATTGACGGAGGATATGTTGCCTTCACGTGCTGTCGGAAACAACGCAAGGACCCAAAACAGTAGCAAATAGGATATAAAAATGACCCTTTGGATCAAGACACGACCTGCATGCTGGCATGTAAAAACGTAAGGGACTGGGGTCATATAAACATCACATAATATATTTTCAGCTGTGTATGGTTTAGTTTATTTTCTCCTCTTCATAAAATCAGTCGCGTGCTGCTTGTCATTTTAAGAAAAAGAAATATATGTATGCTGACTGATGCATTTTGTTATACATTCTGACATCTTACTCCGCAGCGCTGTGGTGAAAGGCCTATGAGATAGGCCTGGCATTGCGAGAGTAATTCCGACCAAACCACATACCGATTGGAATGTTTTGCTCTTTACGAGAACCACATGAATGCAGCATTAGGCTGGTCACACATTCACTATTAACCTGGCCTCACCCACTAGTCCTTATTGGGGCATACAACTTCCGCCCCGCGTCTCACAAACATTGCCTTCCCCTGTCACTGTCATGCAGAACAAATCCCACGAAAAGAACTAAATACTACCAAGTATTGCTGTGTGTATCAACGCCTGATAGCTCTTCTTCCTCTGGGCCACAGAGCTCCATCGTTGTTAAAAACATCAGTGATCCACACTGTTGCACACCATTGCCATGAAAATACACACACAAACACACGTTAGTGACAGGTTTCTGCAGGTTTTCAACAAGTCAAATTGAAGACCTTTTTAAGACCTTTATGAACGAAATGTAAGACCTATGTCACGACATTAAAGTACAACGAAATGCAGAGTCACAGAAGTACTTGCAAAGTAAATAAATGTATTCAAATTGAATAAAAGCGACACATAAAAGGAATAATAATCTGGGCGTAGTAGTGATCATTTGCTGTATATTTGGACTATTGAAAGAAAGAACTACAACACCACGGAATAAAAACATTTAACATTTAAATCATGGTTGCAGCTGTCGCCATGGTCCTGCTCTGCGCCCTGCTATGCTCTGCAGTGCCCTACTACATCCTGCTACGTCCTGCTAAACCCTGCAACGCCCTGCTACACCATGAACTACTACAACTATTTCTAGTCATAGTTCCATTATCTTCATTGTGACTATTATTGCCACTGTTCATCACACCCCCAACCGGCACCGTCAGACACCGCCCACCAAGATCCTGGGTCTGTCCGAGGTTTCTCCCTAAAAGGGAGTTTTTCCTCGCCACTGTCGCACTAAATGCTTGCTCTTGTGGGGAATTACTGGAATTGTTGGGTCCTTGTAAATTATAGAGTGTGGTCTAGACCTACTCTATCTGTAAAGTGTCTTGAGATAACTCTTGTTATGATTTGATACTAATAAAATTGAATTTTCAATGAGCATTAGAGGTAGCGTTACACGGACGTATGAAAAGTAAGACCTGTTTAAATTTAAAACCTAGAATAGATAATAGAAATATTTCAACAGATTTAAGAATTTTTAAGGACTAAAGTTTTGATTTTTAAATTTTAGACTTTTTTTTTCTTCTGTGGAAACCCTGTAGGAAAGTAAAAGAAATATTGAGACGCACTGAGAAAGCAATTGTTGGATTTGAGAGGTATTAAATGTCAAATGGAGATCTAAGCGAATTACTAACAGTCCAAATAATATTAACTGAATGAGATGGTTAATGGACTACATTTACAATTTGCCTCATTCCTATTCACACACCAATGGCGGCGGAGCTGCCATGCAGCTGCTAACACTGGATCAGTAATAAAACATGCATGCATGTCAATAATCAGTAGAGGATTTATTAAACAGCACAAAAGTCTTCAATACTTCCACATGTACACAAAATCATAAATATCCCCCAAAACCAAAGCTACACCCTCCTTCCTTTAACGGGACGCGATAAGCCAGATTATATAAACCACATAATAAACCATTTACACTTGAACTCAACAGCCTACAGTATTAAGAGACAATAGATGTTAGACAGTCGCTCGTTGTTTTCATTAATCCCGGTTATTGTAGATATAAAAGCAACCCTATGCAACCTCTTGTGCTATTTGCATCCATATTCTAAAGACTGTTCTTTTCAAAAGTGTGTAAGGGGCACCAAAATCCAACACCTTTATCATCTGTTTGGCAAACAGAAAATCTTTCAAAATAGGATGTTGAATTCTATTAAACAAATGTGTTGCGTTTGAGAAACTCATTTATATACAGTTGAAACTGATAAAAAAAAAAAAAGAAGGGCCTTACAATGGGCTTTTTTTTTCCTGCAATGAAGCAAATAAAATGTTCTGATGGTGCCCACTCCCCTTGCTTTCTTTGTCTTTGTGTCATACTGTATGGGTTATAGTGGAGGAACAGCAGGGTCTGTCGCTACAGCATGTACAATCACTCAGTCACATCCCAGATGGGGCCGGCTACCAATGTGCTCTCATGTGAGGATATGGACTTGCTGTCATATTTGCCATCTTGATTTACCCATTTCTGCAATTATTTGCTGACACCATTTGTGACAAGAGCCCAAAACAATACCCACATCCTTCTTGCATTATAGAGTTGTAAAAAAATTGGTCAAATTGGACAGAAAATGAAGAAGGCATACAACCCAATACTTGCTCTGCGACTATGCTAACATAAGCCTAAGCTATAACTTCACACATTGTGTTGCATCACTATTTAGTGGTGGAAAGAAGAGCGCTCTTAACAGTCACCAACAGATTAGTCTATATCCACGATGTTCCACTTCCGGGATTGTTCTGGTGCCGCCAGAAATTCCGCCGGATGTCCCTCACTTCTGCTGGATGTCCGTCCCGTTCCTCTTTCTTTGTGTTGGCGTTCTAACCTCTGGTGGATTTGTGAGGACTATAGTTAACTGCTCCTCAGATCTCTGCAGGGTAAATCCAGACAGCTAGCCTGACTATCTGTCCAATCTGAGTTTTCTGTTGCACGACTAAAACAACCTTTGAACGTACACATGTTCCACCAAAACAAGTTCCTTCCCGAGGCTACTTTGCAGAGGAACCGTGGCTGCGTCCGGCGCTTAGCACCGCCCATGACGATTGTGATTGGTTTAAAGAAATGCCAATAAACCAGAGCACGTTGTTTACCCATCCCAGAATGCTGTGTGGACTAGCCAGACCTTCCTCCGCAGCGCTGTGGAGGAAGGTCTGGCAATGTGAGACTACCAACAGATTAAAGCCATCTATTGTTCCATCAGATATAAGAACTCAGCTGTTTCCCCTCCTCAGGTATGGACCTTTTTCACAGCAGACATTTTGACTGGTCATAGTAGGAAAAGCACAGCTGAAACTGATAACCTTAACGATGGCTCAAGTCCATCAAGTGTCTCAGTGAGCTAGTTCAGTGAGTCAGCACGCACAATACCAGGGTCTCTCCTAAGTGGAATGCAGCCATCAGTAATGGTTTTGAATACACCTGTGCTTTTCCTACTATGGACATGTCAACATGCCTGCTGTGAAAAAGGTCTATACAACACTCCTGGTTGACTTTGCACAACCGTGCCAGGTTTCTGTTTTATATTGTCATTTGCATCTGCATACTTATGTAAAGGGTGTGGGGGGGGGGGGGGGTAACACTACAGAGCGTAGTAGAGGTCTTCACAGGTCCAAAATTCTGGACCAAATCCAAAGTTGGTATGGACGCAATGATAATTAGACCTGATCCAGAATGTGGCGGTTTCAGAATAAACCCGCAAAGACGCTGGAAAAAGAGCGTTAATACATGCCACTCCTGCACTCCAATTATGATAGAACTGATACGAGTCTGCTTGGTTCCACTCCGTTATTAGACCTATTGACACACAGACACCGGCAGTAACAGAACCGGACCCTGTCCGACCTGATTAGACCGATTTGTAGAGCCCGACCCGATACGTTTATTTGGCAGATCACAAACATTTGAAAGTTAAAAATATCCTCATTTTAAACAAAGTTGGAAAAAAAGATCCTCGAACTTTTTAAATAACACCTCTTTACATTTGTTTACTATAGCACTGTGCTCAATATATGTATCGAGCGGGACATTTTGCGGCGTAAAACTAACTTTTTAGTGCTCTGACAGACAAAACTATGTAATGGAGACACTATTTCTATAGACGTCAAACATGTCTTTGGCATCCGATTTGTGTGCAGCCATTCCTTGTTAGTTATCAGCTGACATGTAGAAGGACGTGAGCTTATAGCAGTTGAGATGGCCAATTTATCGGTCAGGTTCCAAACCTGAATTAGCTCCGTTTACTAAGAACAGAGTGAAGACCTCTACTACGTAGTCAAGATTGCCCCGTCATGTGAGCCACCCACCCACCCCCTTATTAAATCTGAAATCTGTTTGAGGCCGACGTAAGAAATAAATAATGAAATGGAGTCTACGGTAACATTGATTGTACATTTCCATATTTACCAAAACCGGTTAGCTGAAGAGAGAGCGTGCGTGCGTGTGTGTGTGTGTGTGTGTGTGTGTGTGTGTGTGTGTGTGTGTGTGTGTGTGTTGGGGTTATACTGATGTAATAGTTTATCAATAATTGCATTCCAACTAAAATCAGCTACCGACTGTGGAGCTGAAGATGATAGATTTATTCTACGGCTTTACTTTTCAAGTCTTCCAAAAGTAAAGAAACTCTCCAACCACTAACCCACTTCAAATGATTTCATTAGCTTGTTTTTTGTTTTGTTTTTAATCGTGTACTTGTGTCCCATGATGGTCTAAAATTGGCCTTTAATACCCAGCCACAACTTTTTACCTCCAAACTACCAGATTAAAAACACGATTGACATGGGGCTTAATTATGACATCAGTTAAAATGCAACTCAAAAAGTGGATTCTTCTAGTTTCAGAGTAATATATTAAAAAAAGAAAAAAAAAAAACGCTTGAATGAGAGCTCTTCCAAACACAAGAACGAAGGGTTTTCAAAAGTGGAAATCTCAAGTCTCGATGAGAAATATCAATTATTACTGCATTTTAAGGCCTCAACACATCTGTTGCTCTGTCATTAACCTGTTAAAGAAAGATCATTAACACCAACGTAAAAGCATTAATCATCCCAAATACAGAAACAAGCCATGGCCAACCTGCACCAAGAAGACCTAGAAAGAAACATAAATAAATACTATTATTGAAAGACTTGAGGGGTTACAATATTAAGGCAATGCAGTGGCATGTTCTTGGTGTTTTCTCTCATGGAATTCTGGACATTTAAAAGAAAAGCAAAGATCACACTCAATTAAATATACATCATTTGCAAAAATCTTCTTTAGGGTTTATGTATCCACAAAACCTGACAGCGTTTTCTCTGGCTTGAGTGGGACACCCTGCTCTTCACAGCTGCACTGGAGTGCCCCTGCCCCCCCCCCCATCCTTGGCCTGCTTTACTTCCACCATACTCCAGAAACCAGACAAACTGCCCCTACAGCAAACTGCAGTAGTACAACCTAATCTCGGAAACACTCTTTACAGCATATATTCCCCCAGTAGTCAGTGCAATGCTTAAAAGGTTGCCTCTAACAAAAGGAATCACAATCCCATGACTTGTGGGCAGCGAACATGGCTGGCGCCATGGCAAAAATGAAATAAAAAAAAAAGAAAAAAAGAAGAAGGAGAATTTAAAAATAAAACTCATTACATGACAAGGGGAAAAACTAGAAGGGATTAAAGACTGCGTGGTCCAGAGGAAAGCTCACACCTCGCTCTAGTGAATGTAGGCTCTGTAGACGGCAGATATGTCATTGTCTGACTGGTCCAGTGCCTTAGCCCTCTTGTAAACCTGCGAAGGAACAGCAAAATAAAAAGAGTTTCAGTTGGATTACGCATGCCTCACTCCTATTGTTAGGTTAGCATTTATTCATGCATTGTTACAAATGAGTCAGCATTGCTGCAGGTGCTAGATGGAAGAAAGGTTCAGTAAACAAGAGGTTTTCTGGACACAGAGTGGAACGGTTCACAAAACTCACGGTTCCGTTCGTATCAGTTTTGGGTCATTGCCAATATTTACATGCTAAAATTCTGGCTAAGACCATAAGGAACATACACTTATAGTGAAGGGTGTAGTGAATAGGGTTTATAATTAGTGCAAACCAAATTTTTTTTTTTTTTTTTTAAATGGCTACATTATAGACTATGGCCATCAACACAAAGTGAAGCATAAGCTTAACCAGCACTAGACTTCTTTTTAAAATACAGTAGCCTATAGGAGGCCAGTTCGGAATGGAAATATTACTTTTTACACTTGAAAATAAAGTGACGCACTTTAAATCCAGTGAAATGCATATCGTCACCTTCCTAAATTAATGGCCTATGTCATTTTTGTCAAAAAATGACGTAGGCCATTATTTTAGGAAGGTGACCGATATGGAACACCGCATATGAACTAAACACACATTGTACACCATTTTCAAAAACAACAGTGCTCCGTTCATTCTATTTTCATGTTCCTCTGCAAGAAGAATACAGTTGGGATGTTCTGCGTTGCTGAAATATCAGCAGATATAGCGGCTCAGGTAACATTACTTCATATCTTTCGCCCAGTGCTTCATTTTGCTTAACTTAATCTCTGAAGCCATCATGTAGACTAATGAATCCATTGCATTTCTTGGGAAACATGTAGAATGTACCTAGAGGAGTTTTCTGGTCACCAGTGCAGTTTATTGGTGTAAACCCTTTTCAGTATAAAGTAACACCATTTCTAAATTGTACCTCATTGGCAGCAGCCGCCATTGGGGTTGGATGGTTGGCCATGTCGCCCATGGAGATGGCTAGCCTCAGGTCCTTCTGAATGTGTTTCAAATAGTAGTCTGGCTTAAAGTTGCCCTGTAAAATATCTGGACGCAGAAGGAGGAAAGGTTTTCATTAGCCTACTGTAAATTTGACACATATTTTTGCTTGAAATTTTCAGTGTTCATGTAACCACTTTTCTATAGCCACAACCCCAAAACTTTACCATGTAAGATTGAAAGAAAATGAACTAATAAATACAGTTGACAAAAGACAACCAGTAAGCAAGGTTCAGGTAAGTCGGTAAACAAACGACTTAAAACTTCCTTTGTGTGGACTTACTTTGGCATTTCTGGTCCACAAAGGTGCTTGCCATCTGGCCCTGGCACAGGATGTCCAGGAAGGTCTGCTGTGATTGGCCGGTGGCCTGGGCCAGGGTTAGCCCCTCTGCAATGGTGGCCATGAAGCTGCCCTGCACCATGTTGAGGATCAGCATCATCCTCGCTGCATTACCCGCTTCACCTGATAACACACACAGTAAACATCTATAAAAGTGGAAATATACAACAGTCTCCACACTGAAATGACAATCATCCTCAGTGTGCCTGTGCCTAAATTTCTGTTGGACTGAAATCGGCCATTTATCATGTTGGGTAGCCACAAATTAGTCTGTATCCACGACCACCAATCCAGGATTGCTCCGTTGCCGACCGGATTTCACTCATTTAGGCCGGATATCCGTTGCCTTGGGCTTCCTTTGTGTTGGCGCTCTAAACTCTGGTGGATTTGTGAGGACTATGGTTAACTGCTCCTCAGATCTCTGCAGGGTAAATCCAGTCAGCTAGCTAGACTATCTGTCCAATCGGAGTTTTCTGTTGCACGACTAAAACTACTTTTGAACGTACACATGTTCCACCAAAACAAGTTCCTTCCTGTGGCTATTTAGCAGAGGCGCCGTGACTCCGTCCGGCCCAAGACGATTGTGATTGGTTTAAAGAAATAAACCAGAGCAATCCCATCCCCGAATGCTATGTGGAGTAGCCAGGCTCTCCTCCAGCGCGCTTTGGAGGAGGGTCGGGCAAAGCAAGACTACAGATACGATAACTTGCAGTTAAAGCCCTACCCATGAATGTAAACATAATGTGGCCATTTGACCCCATCTGGCTGCTCAAGCATTCTGAAACAGAAGCATAAATCGCGCTTTAGCCTGGCACTGTCCATGTTAACACACTTTACCTACCAGCACCTCTAAATGTTGTCTCATTTGTTTAAATCACTGTTTTACAGAATGTTATCTGCCAGGCTTTTTCTTAGCAGTAACTTCCTCCAACAGTGGACCCAGAAGGTGTGTCATACTGAACGGTGAGCCGACTCTCAGAACACCCTACATACCCAGGAAGAAGGAGGTCTTGCCCATGGCCTGGAAGCAGCTGCTGCAGTCCTCGTAGACCGTTCTGTCGCCAGCAGCCAGGATGACCAGCATGCCGTCGTTGGAGAGCTGCTGGCTTCCCGCCACCGGAGCCTCCAGGAAACGTCCGCCCCGCGATGTGATCACCTGACATTCAAACATTCAATCATTTAACACAGCAATGCTAGCACTAATCCAATAATAACTCCCGACAGTTTGTATTTCAGATGGAGAAGAATAGCAACAATCACGTTGAGGGGTTGGGATAGTGCAGGGTAATCCCTAGCATTATAAAAGGCACCCAAGCCGTTTTGGGCAGCACCTAAGCAGAATTAATGTAAAATCAAAGCATCAAAACTAACTAAATTATTTTTCTCAGATCAAATTATTGTAGTTGGTCCCGCAGTTTTATTATTTATATATGTATTATCTGCTCTAGCTTTAACAACGTTTTAGACACAGATGTGGTAATAATGGTCTAAATGATGTGAAATTGTGAAAAAAATAAAATAAAAATGTATTGAAAAAAGGTAACAGGTTGGTAACATTTTCTTGAGGGAGGACTCCTAAACCCCCCCCACTAAATGCGTGCACCCAAGTCTTTCACAAACCTAGGGAAAAAGTGAGATTGTGGCTACTTTGGTGTGTGGGTGGGCTATGTTGGTGCATACCTGTGACAGTTCTGTGATGGTCTCTGGGTCTACAGTAGACATCTCTATGTAGCATTTGCCTGGCCTGATTCCCTGCAGCACTCCACTGGGTCCCAACACCAACTGGGGAGCAACAAACACAGACGGTTTGTTTTTTGCTTGTTTTTTTTTAAACCCATAAGCTAGCGATGTCACACTTCCACAGGAAGCCATTTACTGTAGTTGAGATGGCACTCACATCCCTGGCAGCCTTTGGGTCAGAGACACAGGAGAAAGTGATATCACACGTGGAAGCCACCTCTGCAGGAGTCCGGCCTAACCTGGCCCCTTCCTGGATGAACAGGTCACACTGGAACACAGAGGCACACGTCACTTTCTGAATTATCAGCAGCATGCCAACACAGGATATGCACCCAATCTTTTTTTTAATCATGAATCACATCAGGGTTGCCAACCTCAGTTGATGTAATGCAGATTGGTGACATATTTATTGCAGAATTGAGCAATGCCTCATTTTTTGGAAACCAACATTTTTTTTTAAAATCAGTTCGACATAAAATATATATAATATATGAAATATTTCTTAACAGTATTAAGAGTACAGTAATCGCTGTCATGCAGTTGCCATACCAGTGGTCTACCCCTTTAGAAGTATTTATTGAAATCTTATAATAAAAATATAATAATATACCATAATATATACACACACCATTCCCATGCTTCAAATTATGCCATGATTTAAATTTTTGGCCAGACCGCCCAGTCCTAATGTGAGGTGTAAGACACCATCCTATTTATAACATGCAGATGGTCAAATATGAGCAGCAGCAGATGATCAGAAGTTATAAATGAAATATATTTATCACCAGTCAAACACAGCAACAGGGCCCTGGCGTTAATGAGACACAACATCGGTAAGGATCTTAAAGTGGAGGCTGCAGTTGCCTGTGTGACAGTGACTCTGTGTTTCATTACAGTACCTTTTCTGCTGTGCGGTTCCACACTGTGACAACATGACCCATTTTCAACAGGTTGGAAACTATACCGCTACCCATCAGCCCCAGACCCAGGAACCCTATCCTGAAGGGCAAAGTCCAAAAAGAACAAAACACGAGCAAGCCAAATTAGCATCCATATTGGTCTCACCCAAAAACCCAAGAAACCCAATGCTTGTTGTTGTAATAAAATCAGTAACAGTTATCCTAGGTTAAACGTAATAAGTGATTTCGACAACGCTGCGGTGAGGATGTGTAAATACCTTTTGTCTGTGGGTGTGATGCTGCCATTGATGGCTGTGCTGTCGGCTGCTTGGATGGAGGTCGACCCCGTGTCCTGCACAACCCAAAACCAGCACTGTCAGTTTCACACTGAAGGGAATGAAACCTTACCTAGCTTTGCTATGCATTAAGTAAACCAAAAGTATTCGGGACGTTTTGTTATGGAAAACACTACGGTTAAAATCAAAACTGTAGAAGTTAAAACTGATATTAAAGTAAACTCAGAACATTTCTGACTTGTCAGTCTTACTAAAACTCACTAGTTAGTTTACCTCTTCAATGATCTTCAGGCGCTTGCTAATGGGTTCCATTGATGAGGCTGGCTGTGGGCAGTGAGGAAACAAAACAGACAGAGGTGACCAAGATATTCTCTACCAGGCTAGGCCTGCACGAGTCGGGGAAAAACATGAATTATGATTTTTTTAAGCTTAGAATTGATATCACGATTCTCTGCCACGATCTTTTTCTCACAAAGTGTAATGTTTAGTGCACACATGAACCATGACAAAACAAAACTAATTGGCAGTACCAAACCTAGATTTTTTTTTGGCACCTATAGCACATTACGCATCACCAACAGCCTGTAAACACAGAGGCTTCAATGAATAAAGAAAATAAAGTACATACTGGCCATACTGGTACAGCAGCCTACCAAAAATAGTGACATATAACACATTGAACTAAATATGGAACTCCTTGAACATGTCTTAACATAATTAAAACATGTCAAATGCTTTCAATAAATTAATTGAAGTCATTTCAAAATTAAATCGCGACCAGGGGTGAATCGAGATTGTGATTTTATAACGATTTATCGTGCAGGCCTACTACCAGGGATCGACCGATACGGTTTTTTCAAGGCCGATACCGATAACTAGTTGTTAATGAAACCCATATGGGAACCGTTACGTATTTACAGTGAAAATTAAAACTCAAAATTTGGCCAAAATTAAGATTTTGGAACACAAAAAGGGAAACTCAGCTTGGGTGTGTCCAGAGAGGGGTGAAAATCTTTTATCACTATTGATCAAAATCAAAGCCAAGCGGACGCATTCAGAGGAGAACACAATGCTTGAGTCTCAGATTGGGCTTCAAAGCAAGATCAGACAATTTGAAACCCAAAACTATAACTACCCCAGGAAAAAAAGAAAAAAAAGAAGGCAAGCTTCCTCTTACCTTCTCAGACTGGCTGAGTAAGAAGTGATGGAAATGTGGGTCGTCCTTCACAGGCTGCAACAGAAGAAGAGTTCATTGTAAGTGGTCTCTTTACATACTGCATGTACTGACCAGGCAGAATGTAGAGTGCAGAAACCATCTAGTCTACAACACACCATGCTCACACAGGGCCTCTCATGGTCCTTGTACATACCATGGATGCCGGTAAGAAATTTGGGAGCATTTCAATCCATGGCCTAAAAAAAAAGGTGGATTTTGCCCTGGAGAGTTAGCGATGAAAGCCTGAATGTTCCGAGTTTCCCAGAGAAATTTGGTTAATTCTCTTAAAAGGCCGCAATACAGCAGAAACTCTATAACCAGTGAGAACCCTGCATATGTTCAACTGCTGCACAAACCATTTAGGTTAAACAACACAACGGCGCGTTAGCCACATTGTTTGACTTTTAGTATTGTCGCAGCAACACAGGACAAAAGGAACAGTTTGCTATTCAAAAGAACTAGGAGGTGCGCCATTAACAGTTTTACCACTGACACAAAAACCCTGTTTCCACCAGGTTTTTTTGGGTGACTGCCCTAACAGGTGACAGTTAACGATAAGTCCCTCTATCCGGTACATTACAGCCCTACACGGATTTGGCCTGAAAACAAAAAACAGCAAAAGATGATTACTTTTCCAACAGGCAAATGTTTAAATCGATAGGTTGCAGTATTGAAGAGGAAATGCAGAGGATGACACCTGAAACCAGGAAATGGGCCGATTCGGTTTATAAATCAGCAGACCATGAAAAAGTCTGAGGGTAGCAGCAGCTAGTGGTGAGAGCTCTCTACTAACTGACACACTACTTACAAAAATACGGTGTCCTTTTGCACGTGTGTGTGTGTGTGTGTAAGAAACAGGTCAGAAGGGAAAGGTCTGCAGTTGCTGGTGAATAAAGCCAAAGCTTAAAGTCAGGTAGAAGAACAGCAAGGCAGGCTTGTTGGAAAGGGGAGGGGGGGGTTCACCTACACTGCTTTCCCACTTGAATCCTGAGCCAGGTCCAGCCCCCAGCCTCTCAATAGTGGACGGCTCGGGGTCAGAGTCAGTTAAGTCCTTGAGGAGGAGAGAGACACATATTGACCTTCTAAATCAAAAAGGGGTGCATTTGTAGAGGTCCAGGTCTGCCGTAGTGGGGGGGGTGTTTTTCTGTCATATACTGTATGGACCGACAGTGTTGAGGACCACCAAATCAAATTTCCTTCACCTCCACCGTATTTGGATGGAGAGTGAGATCTCAGACGGAGAGGTTATCTCAAAACCTGGACAAATACAGCCAAACTGATCTGCATGTACAGCTACCACTAGAGGTAAGGGAGCTAATATGTTTGTTGTTATTCGGGTGAACCGATGTCCAACGAGTGGTACTGTTACAACCTTAGCTCCACAGCTTGACACGTCCTGCTGGAAGGCGTCAGAATACGGAGGTGGAAACGTAGGTTTACGAAGTGAAGTTAATTAACGGACTTCATGACAGCTGGGTTATGTGAAACCAGACATCGAATATACCAGGACTGCAAAACTCATCGGGGGTGAAAAAGGTGACAATGATGCGAACCCCTAGAGGGGACCAGGGACATACTACTCTTCTGAAGTGATTTTGGAAGGGGGAAATTAGGTAGTTAAATACACTGGTTGACTAGCGTAACACCACTGTATTCATATAATACTATCGATCCAGGCTAACGTCAATGAAGCATGCACGCTGCTTCCCCTAAAAGTCGGGCCTGCTTTAGTTGCTTGATAAAGTGATTGCGATTGGTGGTTCGCTGGGCGTGCAGAGCCCACGCACGATTAGTGTTGCGTTTCCAGCTTCGCGGCCCCGAAACGGAGCCGGGAGACCCCCTGGTTTCTTCAGGCTAACTCAATTAGCTTTGAATTCAATTGCGTTGCATTAAAACAGGTACTTTACCGCATCTTTGCGTGGAACAGCATGCGCTTCACTGTGTCTGCAGCACATGGTATTTTTCTAAACACACACACGGGGAGAGCCTCCCTCTCCGTAACAATCCCCGCCAGACTATCTCACATACACGTTGCCCACATGGCAGGGTGCCCTTGGCAACCAGATTGAGTCTATTGCCGAACCGTATACAAAACAAATCAAAAAAACTTACAAAACCGGAAAATCTTAATTCAAAAGAAGTCAATACTTTTATTTGGTAGTCTCCGTACAGTTTAAACACTACGTTTGTGTGCAACACAACATTTCAGCTGTTGCGCGATCGCTTTCCACACGCGCACGTTTTGCCGTGAAAAGATACAGGCAACGCAATTTTCTGTTCACGTTAACGCCGCATGTTCAAATCCATGTTAAAATGTGTCATATTGGCGCCCGGTATCTACCAGACTATTATCCATAGTGTAAGCCACACAGTCTTCACCTTGTATATTAGATTCAGCAAGTGAAAGTTTTAACCTGTTATGGCCATTATGACACCGCAATACTTTAAAGCTATAGTGCGTAGTTTCTGTCGCCCCCATGAGGAATTCTAAGTAATGACAACAACACTGTCGGTGCGCCCACATGATACAAGCCTTCCGTGACCAAGGTAATTACACGCCACAATCTTCTGAACATAGTCATACTGAGAAATCCAGAGAGAGTTGTGTGGAGCTGATAGTCTTAATTAGCTTTGTAGCAACTCATTTGGCAATGGCTTGAATGGAACGGACGTTCACTAATATTAAAAAGTTACGCACTAAAGCTTTAATTTAGCAGGGGTGTGATCACTTTAAATTGTAAAGTACAGGTTTGATGCGGACAATTTCATCAGATTGCTTTAGAGCGAATGCCAGGTTTTTGAAGGTGAACTGAATTAAAGATCTCATTCTCAAGTTGACATTCCCTACAAACAATGAAAAGATGTGTGCATGGCTCAATGCACAAAGAAGGGAAGAAGGGGGGGGGGTTCATGACAAAGTAATCGTTTGTAATGCCTCCATCTCTTTCTTCACTTTTTCTGGTCCCCATTTCGCTGTGTTTTGTCTTCCCTAAATAGCTTACATTTTGAGTAAAACTACTTAACAGGACAGTGTTTTAACTTGTCAGTGTCCCACTGACCTTCTCGGAGGGGTCCTTCAGGGCACTGAGATCCTCATCATCCTCCTCCAGTATTTTCAGCGGCTTATTGGGTGTCTTCTTTCCTTTCGAGTCTCCTTTGCCATCCAAGTTCTGTTAAAAACACAAGATTGTCATGTTGTGCTACTATTGTTTTTTTTTTTTTGGCACGTCAACACATTTCTCAGCGGTCTTAAACGTAGGCTGGGTCTGAAATAAGCAGGTTACATGTACACCGAGCAAAAGGGAAAGCAGATCACCAAAAGAGGTTGAATGCACTCATACTGGTGGGCAGATGGCCTCAACAGAGACCACGTGTCCACCTGAATAAACATTTGCCGAGACTATACGCGACACCCGGGAGCATTTCAAGAGGGAGTCCTGCCAGCCCAACACCTACTGACTGGACAGACAGAGTGACCCAGCAGACGAGCCAGGCACTGGGATTACTCTGAGCAGCATGCATGGGAATGAATCAATATATCTGACTATTTTTTTCTCCCCTTTTCCTTGATTGGTCTTTTTTTCCTTTTTTTTTTTTTTTTTATTAAGTCACTAATAGGGTCTGAAAAGTCACTAAACCTAGCTAGAAAGTCGCCATGTTGGCAACACTGTGTGTGTGTGTTTGTGTCTGCTACAATAGCCAGTTAGCCATTAAGTAAATGTTTAAGGTGTTCCTCCAGAGCTTATTTTGGACTTGAGGGTATTAAAAATGTACATCTTTTTGACTCGCAATGACGATTTTACACACCAATGACACAATGTGTGCGAACGTGGCGGTACTGTGTGCTGCAGCTGCCACTGTGTGCACGACGTGCATGTTGTGCGTGAGTGTGGTGATGTGCGCCTGTGCGACTTTGCCGCCTATGCTGCTGTGTGCATGTCGTAAAATCAGGCGGCACGTGTGTAAATTTGACTAGCAAAACAAATGTGATAAATAATATCGACACAAGGAGACTTTTTTTTTTTTCTCCCACTGGTTAATAAACTTGCGTTAACACTGGCGTAACTGGACATTTTTTACAAGACGCTCAATATCAGCAGAGTGCTGACTTTTATATCTGGCCGGTTGGTCTGTGGCGCAGCTGCCCCGTGTTCCGGCTGCGAGGCGGCCGCCAGAGTTTACAGGTCGCCTCATTAACATCATCAGGTTCCCTTTTAGCAAATAGGCAAAATAAAAATAGGCTTTTGCTTTGACACAAAATCCTCTGGCATCATCTTCTTACTGCATGACTCCTGCTACTCTGTGCTGCGACTCTGCTGGTGTACGGAGCAGACATTTCTGAGTTCACAATTAGAGCGTCCATGGTCAGACTAAGTATTGATAACATGCTTAGTATTTCGCAAAAAATTAGACATGAAAATAAATTAAATGGTCGGTGGGGAGGCTGGGCAAATAATGTAATCGGTATATGTCGAACACTTTGAAATACCAGAAAGACTACTGCGGCAAGCCCATCGACGCGTCTCTATTTTTTGGAAGAGGGAAAAACACAAACCATCTAGAAGTGCTAGGTACATCTCAAATGTTGGATTGTGCGTTATAGAAGCTCTCACCTGTTCTTTACCCTTTGCTTTCTTTAGGAAGTCTTCCACTGCATCGACTGCCTGTTGGAAGCGTTTTCCTTTGTTTATCTTAATCATCTCCTCTTTGTGGGCATGGTAGGGCTTCAGCTGTTCTACTTTGATCCAGGCACTGGACAGGTACACACAAACACGACATTTGATGGAGAAGGAAACGCAAGGACAGTCGGTCAGAACAGGTACACACAAACACGACATTTGATGGAGAAGGAAACGCAAGGACAGTCGGTCAGAACAGGTACCTTTCATTATGCATACTTACTGGTCTTCAGTTCCAAAGAATTTCACAAAGTGGCATTTTTTGCCCCTGGGCTTTTTCAAGTCCTTGGGAGGGCTTACTACCTGAAATGTAAATAACAATTAGTAGTCCAACAGTAGCATTACATTTGCCATGCAACTGTTTGAATCTATTTTGCCTCAAACCAGCAATTAGCACGTGTGCACTCCTTACCTTCCCTGGCCATGGCGGGTAACGACCAAGCTTCCCCCTGAAAGAAGAGATACATTTAGCCCTGATGCACGTCTTTCTTGCTAGTAAAGACACATTACAACACACTCCGTGAATCTGATGCTTCCTCAGGTCCAATTTTGTCATCACTTTGGTATTGGTAGTCCACAGGTTACAGCAATGGCAGCATCTCCTCTCTCTCACTAACTCGCGCACGGTTCATTGGTCGTACCAGTATGGTTTAATATAATATAATTTATATCTATGGTATGTTCGGATTGCATCATCACATTTTTTTGTATGAATATCGGATGGCCCTGCCAGGATTTCCAAAATGTGCCACTGCCCATAATCCAAAGCAGTTCATCTCCAGAGGAACTACAGTGTGGACAAAAAGGTTGGTTCACTAGAGTTTGGTTCGTTTCAAAAAGGGACTATATGTGATAACGCCCTTAAAGACGTAACGGGAGAAAACAAATTGCCTAACGTTAGTCGCTGTCTGAATTGCTGGAGTAACGTTATTTGTCGATTTAATAGAGTCTTAAGAAACAATGTGCCACAACATTAATATTTCGTCATGCGTGCTGCCAATATACAAGGCAACTAACGTTAGCCCCAGTCCAGTTTCTTGTGTATGCAATGCTGATAATACCACCATTAAAAACACAAACTGGTGCGACAAGCCAACATGAGACCAACAGTTTCACGTTATTGTCGACACGAGTAGCGTTAACGCTAAGTCAACTAGCTAACGTTATCTGGGTTAAACTGACTGAAATTCAGACTAAAGAGAAGGAATACATCTATTTTGATAAACGAAAGTTGTCTTGGGAGAAAGAAGTTCACCAGTTAACACGGAAGACGAGCAAACGTGAAGCTAACGTTCCCTACAGTTTACAGTTAACGGTAGCTAGCGTTAGATATCCGCTTAAGCTACGGTGGTAGCAAAGCTTTTCACAGACCACAACATTTCAACAACATTGAAAATAAAAAAGGTATTTGGCGAAGATTTACAGATAACAACCCCCCCCCCCCCCCCTCGGCGCAAGAATTAAAATGATAACAGACTGGTTTGTATCTGAGAAAAAGTACTTCGTTTCGATCTAAACCTTTTCTGAAGCTTGTCCGCTAGCTATCTGCTAACGACGGCTGCTGGCTGAGTCAGCTTGGCTAGCAATTTGTTTGGGTTGACCATCAACTAAAATAAGAAGGGAACACTTCCATTAATTACTTCTGGATAACGCCGACATGAAACATTAACGTCACACTACCTCAATTAACACTACGTTATGAAATGCAAGACCATTTAGCAGAAGCAGAGGAGTTGGACAATGTTTAAAGGTTATCTCACCACACTAGATCCCCGATCCTCAGATGCACCGTCGCCATCTTACAACTTTAATAAAACGTCGCACTGAATGAGGGGAGAAGACAACACACACCCACTGATCACGTGCGAGGGCAAGCCCTTCCTCTCTGTGCAACATCCGCTGCTGTGTTTATTATTACGTTGAAAACTAGTTTCTAACAAGCCTGAACATAAAATATATGTAAACAGTGAAGATATTTCAAGAACTGAACTTCAAAAGAAAAATAAATTAGTATAACTTTAAACCAAAATAAAAAAAAAAAAAAAACATTTGCTGTGGTAATTCTACATGCGCTCACAAATGAATGAGTTTTTATAGTTATATTTTGTCGTCCATATTATATTTGAACTCAATATTTAACGAGGTTTAATCATAGACTGTATACAGTCTATGGCTTTAATTTAAAATAGGACCCATTTCTATTTCGGTAGCCTCAGAGCCTTGTTGTCTTTACGATGCTCTTCTTCTTCCTCTTTATGGTTTATTGGCGGTTGGCAATAACCGCCACCAACTGGACTGGAGTGTGAACGAGAGATTTATAAAAAAAAAAAAAAACTAAAAATCAATTTCTCTGAGAAATTTAATAATATTGGGATATACCTTGCCTGCTGTTTTCCCCAAAAGCCCTGACAGTGAAAACGTGTGGTGGTTTGCCTTACGAAGTGTCTGGAAAAGGTGCTCTCTCTGGGTATGGTATTTCTTGCAATGAATTAGTATGTGTTCACCATGTTTCTGGCTGGTTACAGTATGTGCCTCTTCCAGTTACATTTTTTTCCTATTTTATGTAATGAATAATTAAGACCTGTATGACCAATTCTGAGACGAGTAATGCTATTTTCTTCCCTACGTTTAAAGCCCACCTTCCTCCCATCACCAACATGTCTTTGTATATTGCAAAAATGCCTTCCTGTTTTCACTAATGTCCTAATACTCCTGCCATGTCGTTTGTGCATATGTCCTGATGAATGTTTTGACTGTATCTTTGCTTAGTGGAATCTCTATGGATCCCCTGATGTCGTTTTTTTTAATTTTATTTTCTTGAGTGGCAGGTTTAATAAGTCACAACACTAACACATTCAGGCCTTGGTGTGATAATACAAAGGCAGTATATTAATATGTAAGAAAAGAACCTCTAACTTAGAATCAGAAAAATGTTAATTGCCACAATAAGTTACACTTATGTGAAATTTGCCTTGGTGAATGGTGCAAAGGCTACATAAACAAATAACCAAACAAACATATTAAGCATATACAGTACACTTATGTTGTAATCGTGTTGTTTTGGCCATTTTCTTTCCCTTGTTTTTTTGGGGCTTTTCAGTAGAGAGGTGACAAGAAGTCAGAATAGAGAGGTGAGGGTAAATGACACACAACCAAGGGTCACTGGCTGGAATCAAACAGCAGGACGTTGCAATTATAATAAAGCCTACTAATTTTTTACATTTCCCATTAGCACTTTGTAATGTTTTTAAAAATGCTGTATAAATAAAGTCTCTTATTACTATTATTAGCATTTCCTGCAAATAGTGAGACTACAGTAGCTCTATAGGTGCAGGGTCATCACAAAGTCTTAAAGTTGTTCTGATTTTATCAATGTGTTCTTTTTAAGATATTCAATGCTTTGCATCGGATGTCCATCGTCAAAATAAATCTCCAGAATTAAATGTTAATTTTCCTCAGTAATACCATGAAAATATATACATAAAAGGAGTACACAAAAAAAATCCATACAATTTTTCAAGTTTGATTTGACTTTTATTGAAGCTTAGAGTGCACACATCAGTTAAAGTAAACCTGGTAAAAAAACAAAACACAAATAAATGAAACATTTAGTATCCATGTGAATTTCAATGTCAATATCCAATAAAGATATGCAAAGATACTGTATGTTCTCTACCCTAGAACCCAAGTAATTAAAGCTGAGCTGAGCAAACTCGTCCTACCACATAAAATGCTCATTAGTTGGCTGCAATAGTAGTAATAACAATCCATATATTTATGCCAGTACCAAAGAATTGAATATGCATAAGCAAATAAATACATAGTGCATTTAAGAATCATGGATAAAGTAATGCCAAGTCACCATAGTATTAAAGTCAGAATGGAAGTACAATAAAACACAAGCAGATTGTTAAACAACAGAGATGAAACAGAAAAAAAAAATCTTCTAGAAACAAATCCTAAATGCGCTTTATTAGCGTGATGGCATTCACTTCTTGCCCGACACCATAACACCAAACTCCTGAATGGAAATTTCTTTGTTTATGTACTGCTGAAGCTGGTGTTTTGTAATGTGCTCAAGACGCAACGCATCATCGATGGAGAACTTTTTGCCTGATTTTCTGTCATGAAGAACCGAGGATTCTCCTTTGGGGCCCTTGACCGTGATCTCCTCCCAGTCACACTCCTGGCTCTGCAGGTTGACGAACATCTTCCAGTCAATCAGCCCCAGTTTGTAGGCCTCCTCGGGTCGCATCTCTTTGCCTGAATCTGGGTCGATGACCACAATAGACCGACGGAGATGACTCTCCCTCTGTTCCTTCTTCATTCTCACTGCCAAGAGGTTCTTCTGAAGCCTCTCAATCTCCTCATCCTTCTGGGTGGTTATGCCTCTGAGCTCTGAGAGTTCCCTCTGCAGTGAATCAAGCCTCAACTCCAGGTTCTTTCCATCCTCCCTTGGTGCGGACTCAGTGATAAGCCGAGTCTCTTTGCTGGTGATCTCGATCTCGGACCGAAGCTTGCGAATCTCATTCTGCAGCCTTTGGTTTTCTTGTTGCAGACGGCTACTTTCATCACGGATGTAGTCCAGTTCTTTAAAAGATTTTGTGTTTGAGAACTCCAAGTCAGAAAACCTGGAAGTGAGGGTGGCGATCTCCTGGTCAAGCTCTCTCCTTCTCCTTTTCTCCTCTTCAAGAGTCATTCTTAGGTTCTCAATCTCAATCTCAGCCTCTGGGTCCCTTTCGACTTGGACTTTCTCAGTGCGGACAACTCTTTCCTTCACATCTATTTTCTCCAGGGTGAGCTGCTGCTGGATGAGAATATTCAACTCTTTCTCGAGCAGAGTGCGTTTGTGCTTCTCTTCATCAAGCTGTAGTCTGAGGAGGGAGTGTTCCTTCTCCTGTTGGGGATCCTGCTGCAGGACCACCTTCTGTTTGACAGTCACCTTCTCACGGTTCTCTTTGTCGAGAATCTCCAGCTCATTAAGTCTGACCCGAAGCCTTTGGATCTCCAATTCTGCATCGCGCCTCGCCCGGCGCTCACGCTCCAGTTCTTCCAGTTGCAGATCCAGGTCAGCCTTATGTCTCTGCAGTTGGGAGAGTTCCGATTTAAGGCTCTCCTTTTGTTTCTGCTCACTGCTGATGTTTTGTATGAAGCTGTCGCACTCTGATCTGAGGAGAGGATCTTGTTCCACCTTGACCACTTCTTGCTGAACAACCTTCTCGCGGATCTGAGACAGATCCATTTTCCTTAGTCGGATCTTCTCTTCGTGGGCTGACCGTTCACTCTCAAGGTCAAGGCGTTTCTTCTGTTCATCAGCCAGTTTCCTTTTGAGAGTCTCAATTTCCTCCTTAGTCCTGGGGTCTTCTCTGTACTGAAGCACTTCATTGACCACCTCTTTAGTCTGCACTTGGGGTTTGGTGTCCTTCCATCTTTGAATTTCATCACGAAGCTGGTGGATTTCCATCTCAGATTTCTCAGTCTGGTGGGTTTTATCTACGATTTCATTGCGAAGTCTCTCCAGTTCTCTTTCTGTTTGTGGATCTGTCTTGTATTTGATGACTTCTTTGATGATCTCTTTGATCTCCACTTGAGGTCCTCTGTTCCTCAGTATGGTATGTTCCTCCTGCAGGGATCTAAGCTGGAGCTCTGCATCTCTAAAGCGCCTCTGTTGCTCTACAAGTTCCAGCCGGAGATTGGCCACCTCATTCTCAGCCTTGGGGTCAGGGCGGACGATCTCCCGCACCTTCTCCTGAATAACAACCCTGGACTTCTCTTCCTCTAGGCTGGTAATTTTCCTCTGGAGGTCAGCCTTTTCTCGCTGTAATGATCTTCGTTTGGTCTTCTCGTCTTCGTACTGCCTTCTGAGGTTTTCTACCTCCCTTTCAAAGGCAACATCTTTCTCGACTTTCAGCACCTCTTTGATGGAAATCTTCTCCTCTGCCATTGCTTTCTCCTTCTCCATCCTTCGGAGCTTCTCCTGAAGAAATTGCAGTTCATCCTCCAGCTGCTTCCTGCTGTCCACTGCCTTCTGCTTCCTGTCAAGGAGCACTCTGTACTCTGTTTCAAGTTGGGGACAATTCTGGACTTTGATCACCTCCTCTTCCGTGATCACCTCCTGTTCCTTGTTCTTCTCCTCAGCTAGGAGTGTCACCTGCTTCTGTATCTGAATCAGCTCATTGTCTTTCATCAACTTGTGCCTTCTTAGCTCATCCAATTCCTCTCTAAGCTTGCGCATCTCCTCCTCCTGGCCACGATCTCTTTCTATGCGCAGGACCTCCTTGACTGTGTATTGCTGTGCCCCTTCTTTCATCTCTGTCTCAAAGCTACGCAGCTTCAACTTTAGTACCTCAAGATCATTCTCCAGGACAAGGGTAGAGCGGCGCTCCTCTGAGAGTTTCTGCTGGACCTTATGGACTTCCTCATCCAGCTGGGGGTCAGCAACCTTTTTGATCAGCTCCTTCTTGACAATTGTGTCCTGGGGCTTCTGTCCTTCAAGGACGTAGATGTCCGTCTGGATAGTCTTAATTTCTCTCTCTATCTGCTCCCTCCTCTGGATCTCATCTTCCAGCTGCTTCTTGATTCTCCAAGGCTCTTCTCCTGGGGCAGCAGCATGGACTGACTGGACATTTTTAGACTGGATCATAGTGGTCTCAGGTTGCTATAGAGAGAACATCATTATTATTTGTTGTTGTTTCTAATCCTATTATTATTAGTAATTTTTATTATCATCATG
This sequence comes from Sander vitreus, assembly GCF_031162955.1. Classification (NCBI taxonomy): domain Eukaryota; kingdom Metazoa; phylum Chordata; class Actinopteri; order Perciformes; family Percidae; genus Sander; species Sander vitreus. The sequence continues at coordinate 5,216,790 of NC_135869.1, read as the reverse complement.
TCAAATATTTCACCTGGTTGAGGAGACTTTGGGCGAACTCCAGATTCTGAAGCTTTTGCTTGTTGACAGCATTCACCTCAGTAAACTTAGCCTCAATAGCAGATTCCTGTAAACGGTGAAATAACATGATATGAAAAGCACATAATGTAAATCCTTAAGTCACTTCAGTGGTTCAAAACCTTTTTGGCTCATGACCCTTTAAATTCATCATGTAACAATTCTTGCAATTGCGTCGTTTTTAGAAGAATGAAGAGGGGAAAACTATCCGGTGATTCGTAAAAAAAAAGCAAAAGATGAAAGAAAAGTCTGGAAAATGAAACAGACTTTGTGTAGTAATATACTTTCATCTTCAGCTCTGTTAATCCTTTTGTGAACCCTCAGATTTATTCTGCGATCCCTATGGGGTCCCTACCCCCGGGCTGGACACCACTGAGTCATTACCTCAGTTGCTACATCCAGTTTGATGATGTGAAAAATAGTGGCTGAGGAAAATATTGATTATATCTATTCCCAGTACTAGCTCAGCCTTTTGAGTAAACATGAATATGTCTGTTTTTTGCCTTATAAAATAAAAATGTGTGGCTTTTACAGATTACGGAGCAAGTGGGAGCACCTCTTGCCTATCAATATAAAACTGCAGATAAAAGCAATTATGTACACAGAGGAGGTGACAGGAAACCCAATAAACCCCCAGACTTGAATAAACTTATTTTTTTTAAAAAGGCCAGTTTATTTTTCCTGTGGCATGAATTACACTACTACTCTGAAGCTTTCATTATTCCTTTTTAATATATCTCTCACAAACAATACACAACATTTTGGAAGTGCAATACTACATTTAAAGTACCCCATTAAATGTGTGTTAGCTAATCTATGCGGAGAAACAGATAGCACAGTTTTACTTATAACTTAGGCACGTGTACATTCTTGAGCCTCATTTGGAGGGAGAGGTTATGGAAGGCACGGATGAAGTAGAGAGGGACAGGTTGTATGTCTTTTTTTTTACTTTAAAGTTCTTGCTCATTTAACTAAAGTCACCTACAAAAGGTGTTCTGACTGAATTGAGAGTGAATTGTCATTAAAGGTGCAGTAGGTAAGACTTATAAAACTAACTTTCTGTCATATTTGCTGAAACTGACCCTATGTTCCAGTAGAACTACATGAAGCAGGTCATTAAAAATAAAATCCGGCTCCTCTGGCACCACCTACAGCCTGTAGTGCGATTTGCAAAAATCCACCGCTCCCTGTTCAGATGCACCAATCAGGGCCAAGGGGGGGTGTCTAACTGCGTGTCAATCACTGCTCATGCATTCTCCCTTGTGGGGGGAGGGGCTTCGTTTTGGGCTTTAGCAGAAAGGGGAGAGGGACTGAGAAGTTGTCGATGTTCAAATGTTTTGGCTAAATCCCGGATCTTCCCAATCCTACCTACAGCACCTTTAAGCTTGGCTGCTGTGCCTCACGTCTTTCTCACGTCATTTGGATGAGATAATGTATGCTTATGTTTTATGCATGTTGTATGTGTTTTTTTGTGTTCATGTGGGATGCATGGCCATTTTTTTTTCTTCTCTCGAGTAGCTAAGATGAATTTCTCCTATTGGAGACAGTAAAGGCTTATCTTATCTTACCTCTGCCTTGACTGTCAGTGCAGGGGATTCCAGTCTGTTCCTCTTGTATGTCTGAGGTACAAGTCCATCCTCGAGGTCAAGGATAGATCTAAACTTCTCCGTTTCATTCTCGTAGTCCTGCAAAGAAGAATCAGTTAACCATGAATCAAACCTTCACCTTATTGTGTTTCTGCAAATTAAAGCTAGGGATGTGGTGGTGAAAAATCAATGCAGAATGTCTTACTTTGACAGCTTGTTGGTAAAGCTGGGCATTTTTGGACACGTTGTTTAAGTCAGACTCCTTTCTTGCAATATCAGAGAGCAAGTTCTGCAGAAAACAGAGAAGTTGTTGTAAGTGTTTTTTTTTTTCTACAGCACCACTGACAGAACAGTTCTCCTCGCCAGGTAATATGCATATACAGTATGTGTATGAATGGCCCCGTTGCTCGTCACTCTCACCCTCTGATTCTTCAGCTTGGTCTCCACTTGTCTTATGTCATCCGTTTCACGGGGCTCGTAGTTTGGGACACGAGACAACCAGCTGTTCAGATTGTCATAATCATTTTGGTAAGTTTTGTACGCCATCTTGGCTCTCTGCAAGCTTTGAGACCTGCAACACACAGCAAAAGAAATCATTATACAGATCGAATGTATAGTTTATATATGTGTTTTTGTGATGTGATGCTCAGAATTTCTTCCAATGATTATCGATGCACAGACCTAACCCTAACCCTAACCTTACTTTTTTCTTCGTTGTGTTAAGCCCCTGACACACCAACCCGACGGCTCCCCGAGGTCCAAAAACTGCCTCAGAACACACCGAAGCGACGCCGACTTGAGCGCACGTTCTGCGCGTGCGCGAGACGTAATACAAAGAAATGAAAACCGGAAACGACGACGTGTCACGTGGATTTGGCTTCTCCAGCCGATAGTAATGGCGGCTTGTTCGAAACACAATCTCGTCTTTTACGAAAATAGTTCACCGAAACGTGTTTCTGAAAACATTTTAAGCGAGAAATAGGCCATGCAGTTGCTGAATCTGTCTTCATTTCAGATCGACAAAGGTCAGTTTAAAAGATTTTCGTCAGATTTCGAGAGGCATTCGTCACTCATCCCGCTCGTTATTTCTGGGTTAGCACTCCACCAATCAGATTGGTGGAGTGAGTCCGACTGCCCGCCCTCTGACCCAGCAAGTCAGGTCGGCCAAAATGAAGGCCGACAGCTCCTCCGACGGACGACGGCACGGAACACACCGAACAGACTCGAGTTGCTGACCTCGCCAGACTGTCCGATGGCCGATTATCGGGTTGGTGCGTCAGGGCCATAAGGAAGACTGGCAAAGCAAGCTTTTCATTGCATGGTGTAAGTTGTCTTTACTGTGCACATGACAATAAACCTCTTGAATCTTAGTGAACTTCCCCTCCTTTTTGCAGACCCTCTCACCTGGTGTCGGTCTGCCTGGTGAGGTTGTTGTAACGCTTGTTGAGCTTCTGGACGTCTGCCTCTTGCCTCTCGATGTCGGGGCAGTGCTCTTGGAATTTGGTGGCCATGGTGTCACAGCTGCTTTTGGCCAAACGCAGGTTCTGCTCCATGTCAGCGATAACTGGCCTCTTGGACCTCAGGTCTGATGACATATCCTACCAAGGAAGCAAGGCAGATTAACTAAATGTACACAGTTATATGTTCTTCATGAAAAAATAATGCAGTGCATTAATTAATGCATAATGCAAGTCAATGACAAAATAAGTTTGTGGAGGCTTTCTTACAATGAGAATGTATCCAGCACTCGCTACATTTTTGATTGGTGCAATAGTTCCACTAATCTTATACTGTATATTTGGTGATAAAGGCACCATCTTTTTACTTGTATACATAAGGGACATAGTTGGATGAACGTGTTAGACAGAAACATCTTCCACATAAAATATTTTCAAAGCTGATTTTTTGGAATTTTCTTCCCTCCTTGCCTTTTGTTGGCACATTGCTAAGTTTCTTGGCCCGTCACTGCCAACAAATGTTCATTGTAACAGCACGAAACCTTCTGCAGGAATGTGTATGGGGCCGCCCTCACGTGCGTGCATGTGTGTCCTCGTGTGCACGCACACGATACAAACAAAATGGGGATCTGCTGATCAATTCCGTGCTCCATAGCACTACTAGTGATCAAAAACTCCATGGTGTATCTTTAATGTCCCATTTACCAGTATGCCCTTTTTTTCAGTCAGAGTGGGATAACATTGTAATGTGTGCCAAAGCATAAAAGAGCCTTCTTACTGCCAGTTCCCGCTGTGTTTTCTCCAGTGAAGTGATGTCAGCTGGAGCAACCTCCTCCCTGGCCAGCTTGTTCTCATAGGTGGACAGTAACGTTTTTCCATTCTGAAGGGAAGTCTCCAGCTGGTTGGAATTCTTCAGTCTAAAAGAAGGTAAGTGCAATTATTAGGTGAGTAGAAATGCATATAATTCAACACATTTTTTAATTATTAACTACACACTTTGTTTGAACACATTTAAAGCAGATTTTAAAGCAGAAATAGAAACTTAAGGAGCACTGCTCTCACAACCAGCGGTGGAAGAAGTATTCAGATCCTTTATTTCAGTAAAAGTACTAACACAGCACTGTCAAAATACTCTGTTACAAGTTAAAGTCCTGCATTCAAAATGTTACTATGTTAAAAGTCTCATCAGAAAAATGTAATTAAAGTATTAAAAGTAAAGAACTCTCCTCCCATTGTAGAAAGTGCAAAGGATCCACACAGTTGTGTGTTTAATGGTCTAATCATGTCAGCTGGACTTGTAGGCCATAAAAACATTGTATTTTAAATAATTGTATATTATTTCATGTGTTTTGTGAGCAAAAATCTTAATTTGTGAAGTAACTAAAGTTGTCAGATGAATGTAGTGGAGTAAAAAGTACAATATTTCTCTCTGAAATGTAGCAGAGTAGAAGTAGAAACTGGCATGAAAAGAAAAAGACTCAAGTAAAGTACAAGTAGCGGGAGAGCCGGGACAGTTAATTAAACGTAATTTACAAAGCGATCATATCGCACTGAAAGCTAATATTTTGTCACTAGCAACCTACACCTGTCATCTGTCAAATACAGTTGCATTTTTTCAGCTTTGAATAAAACCGTTCAGGAATTATTACAGCAAAAGTGGGACGTGCGTAATGTTTCATTCGTCCCTCCTGGCCGGGACAATTGAAACAGCATGGGGGGACGGATGAAACATACAGTTTAAGCCATTTAAACTTCCCACAACTTCAATATTTTACTACATATCATGAATGGTACTCCCAAAAGGTGTTATTTTAGATAGATTGTTGCTGGGCTGTACGTCTTCGTGAATGTCTGTTAACAACTAATCGCCGTCATCATGAAGCGGTTATTGAAATATCATGCACTGTGGATGATTCTGCCATTTTTATAGCTAGAACAGTAAGTTTTCCCATTTATATCATGTTTCTATTGTGGAAAATGTCGTTTCACTAGGTTTGTACGTGGGTTAGGGCACTGGGATTGTGGAGAACAATAAATGGTCTACTGAATAAGCATGTAGTTGAACCTTTAAATGAAAAACACTCATTAATAATCGAAAAAATGTAACCGCTAATGAAGTTTACTTTGGACCATCAAAACTCGTTCATCGCCTGTAACTCTGTGATAAAAGGAAATAACAGGAAGATATTTAGCTGATAGAAGGAGGTTAACATGCTCTATGTTTTGACCTAAGGAAGTCTGTCTATCATCATTACACTCGGAGAAAACTGGAATGTTTCATCCGTCCCGCGTTTCAATCGTCCCGGCTCTCCCCTACCAAATATATGTACTGTAGTACAGTACTTGAGTAAATATACTTGGTTACAGTCCACCACTGCTCACAACAATCACAACTAGCACAACAGATGCGACACTGAGGTACATATGAAGCCCCATACTTCTCCTGAGAGCACTGCAGAAGCTGCTCGATCTTGGTGTACTTCTTGTTGGCTTCGTCCACCTTGCTGTTAAGCTGAGGAGCGCTGACACAACTCGGATTGGACACCAAGAAGCTCTTTGATTCCTGCACTTTAGAGGACTTCTCCGGCTCAATCTTACTGACAGCAGCAGCAATGTCCTGAAGGGAAACATCTCGGTTGGTGAGTTGTAAAATGCATGAATACTCTCTCTAAGCTTTTGAGCATAACAGCATTTGAGACCAACAACAGAATGAAGTGGAAGTCATTACTAGAGATGTTCAGATACCGACACCAGGATCTGAAAAGCCTCCGATACTGCCTAAAATGCTGGTATCAGAAAGTACTTAAGTTTAGGTCTGTGTATTGGCAAGAATCTGGCGATACGATACGTATCACGATACATGGGTCACGATTCAATATATTGCAGTATATTTCAATACTGTGAGTAAGGCGATATATTGGGTTTTTACCTAAAGTATAATTTTAGAAAAACTAATATTTAAAAAAAGACATGATGTTCATAAAAGTCAAAGAAGTTTACTTTAGCTAAACAATTCAGTACACAGAAAATCAAACTGCCAGTTTGGGATTGTGGTTCCCAGGTTCTTAGTGAGCTAATGTTTATATGCTAAAGTAGGCCAAAGTTCAGCCGTAGCTACGTTGTTAGCTTCTAGCAAAAAGTCAGGCACTGCTAGGCACTGTTAGGCAAGGACGCTAGTGGTGGGTCTCAGCATAGCCATCTAGTGGTAGGGGGTTTAAACACAACATAAACGTGAACCACTGTCTTACATGAATATTTTTGAATGTTAAAAATTTAGCCCAGAAGAAAATCTACTTGAAAGTACATTATTTATGTTTTTTCCGTACTGACTGACTTTCAAACTGGATAGTGAAAGAAAGTTCTATGGCGTTCATTGTGTTTGCGATCTACACCTATCTAGGGAAAACATTTGTTTCAACATTTGGCGGGACAGATTATAACCGGGGTGTGTGGGTCGTCCCCAACGCTTCATTTCCTGCATTCTGGTGAATTTTTCTGCAACAATTTGTGCCTTTTCTGCATGGAAATGTCTTTATTTATGTAAATATTAATATTATTATTAATTGTTCAATCTGCTGTATTGTTCAAAACTTTCTGCAGATTGAAAACATTGCACGTGTTTCAGAATGTTTTTTTTAAAAGAATTATGCACATCTTAACAACAAATATTTGATTGCCACAGCGTTTAAACTCTTTTAAACTAATTTAAAGACTTCATTAACCCAGCCGGTTTTGATTATTGGCCCACCCCCCCATATATATACTATAGACACACTGGTATCGGATCAGTACTCAAGTTCAGGTATCAGAATCTGTATCGGGAAGAAAAAATGTTATGGGACCATCTCATTACCCTCATATCCTGCAGGCGGTCAGCGCTGTCCTGCAGCGGCCTGTTCTGCTCTAGTGGCGGGCGCACTCGAGCATAAATGCCCTTCTCCTGTTTGTCCAGGTCACTGACCACTTTGTCCAGACCGGCCATCAGCTGGCGACACTGCTGCTCCTGCTTGTCTGAGGACGCAATATAATGTTGAGGTACTTGTACTTTACTTGAGTCTTTTTCTTTTCATGCCACTTTCTACTTCTACTCCGCTACATTTCAGAGAGAAATATTGTACTTTTAACTCCACTACATTCATCTGACAGTTTTAGTTACTAGTTACTTTACACATTAAGATTTCTGCACACAAAACACATGTAGTTTATAAAATCTGATATATTCAGAATTGGATATGTTGTGTACCTGTAGCTGTGCCACTTCCACTCTGCTTCTTCAGCTCCCCGAAGTGTTTCTGCAGAGTGGAACTGCTGGTGGCCAGCTTCTGCTTGACAGTTTTCTGCTGGCTGGCCAGGCTGCAAGCACAACATGTAAAAGAACTGTTAAAGCTGCACTGAAATGAAATATAATGTAGTTTGTCATCCAGTGAATGTTGTACTGTATGCATTCATCAGTGTTGTAATGTAATAAAGTTACTGTACTTCAGTAGAATTTTCACATATCTGTACTTTACTTCGTACTTTATTTCTGGAAACTTTTACTTTTTCTCCACTACATTTCTTCTCCTTTTTTGCAAAAAATGTTTTCGTATGTTGGAGTGAAAGATTCTTCCTCACAAAAAAAATGAAAATTCTGTTTCTGTTTTCGTATTTGTTGATGTTAGACTTTGAAGTTGATGTTTAAGAAGGTGTGGAAACCCTGACTTCTATGCTTTACTATAAGGAAGCCACAATACAGTTCATGATCAAAGTTTTGACTTTTGACTTTTGATTCTTAAGTGCAGTAAATATCAGATACGTTACGACTTTTACTCAGGTAATATTCTAAAAGGTCATTTTCTGGTAAGTACTTGTACTTTTACTTAAGTATTGCTTTCAAGTACTTCATACAAGATTGGTATTCATACAGTATACACTCACTCGTCAGAGACAGCCACTGCCTCGGGATCAGTGGGGGGGATCATAAAGCAGACGGCTGGTGCAGTGAATTTATGTCCAGCTGCATCCTTCACGTCCCATTTGGTCCCATTGTTCCGGAGTAGAGTGTACCGCTCCCCGCGCAAAATCTGCCCCTGTTCACATCCAAAAATTACAATCGGTCATCTGTTACTGGAACACAAAGCTGGTCTCATCCTAAACAATCACATTCTCAACATACAGCAAACACACAGCTTTCATTAAAACAGGGTTTCTGCAGGTTTCACCAAGTCAAATTTAAGACCTTTTTAAGACCTTTCTAAGACCATTATGAATGAAGTTTAACACCTATAGCAACATAAAAAAAAAAAAGTTAGATGGTAGAGTGCGGAAACATCGTCTGAAACAATTCCCTGATTTCCCCATTGGCATTATAGGACTGGTGTCTAGATTGGTTGCAATATAAGTTGCATATTGGTCTCATGTAGTCATAATACAGCAAATTATAATTGGACTAGTGACAGAAAGAACTACAACACCACGGAATTAAAAAAGAACATTTTAATGAGCAATAGAGGTAGGGAAATTAAGACCTGTTTAAAGTTATTTAAGACCTACGACACAATTTAAGACTTTTTAAGGCCTAAAATTTAGATTTTGAAATTTTAGACGACTTTTTAAGACCCCGCGGAAACCCTGTTAAAATGTGGTTGACAGATTATTATTTGAATTTTAATATGAATATCAGAATTAATTTAAAGCAGCTTTCAAATGTTACTTTGGGTTATTTTGTTGGGCTCTGGCTAACTATTTTGTGTTATCAGGAGTCTGGCCAATCAGAGCTCTTGCTGCTCTGTTCCATAGACATGTAAAAAATAATGGACGTAGCATCATTTTGAAGCCAGGAGTTTGCATTTTTGCTCATCGCCATCTTGGTATTTTGGAGCCAGGAGTGACCATATTTGGACAAAAGGGCGGAGCTGGGGAGGATGACACGTCTAAGCCAGTGTTGTGTTTGGTTTGAATGGTGCTTAGCTAAGCTAAACGCTAAAGAGGGAAAGTCGCTGATTTTCAACCCTTCTGACGCGAGTCATCCAGCGGAGTTTTACTGGCGGGTAAACACGGCCCTCCGGGTACTGGAGCCATTCAGACTTTTCCTCAAGTTACCAGCTAACGCTAGCGGTAGCTAGCTAGCTAGCTTGGATGGCAGAACAATGAAAAAGACATTTTAGGCGACCAAAAATGTTCCAATTAACTTTGCTGAAGTAAAAACACACAGTGAGAGGGTCAAAGATTAAGATGAAAACACACGGACAACAGCAAAAAACAAGTTGAGGTCTATTTTAATGTCCACAGTGTTAGCATGGTTAGCATTGCTAAGACTATGTCCCGACTGACAGGTCCTAAAGCATCCCCTGCTTTATCCTCTATTTTAAATTAAATGAAACCATCATTTACTAAATGAAATTTAGATGCTTTATTGAAGAAGTCTAAGTTTAATAGAAACAGACTTCTTTTTGGAGCCAGTGGAGTCCCCTCCTGCTGGAGATTAGATACAATGCAGCTATGAGGAGCTTAAGCATTGGCTTCACTTTTCAGGCCCGGAAGTTGCCGCTTGCTCTGTTCAGGACTTGGACTCGGTTAAATGTTTCGGTGGCAACAAATGATGGGTGGGATGTTATCGGGTCAATAAGTTATTGGAAAAGCAAATCTGAAAGCCTTTTTTAACATAAATGTTGCAATTCCATTTTATTTGAAATTGAAATGAAACACCCTAAAAGAGGTTGTCTCAATATGGATCCACAAAGTGTTCAATACATTAATAAGACATTATGAAATAAACAATCACGTTAATAAATTGAGTAAAATAAATGAATTAACAAATAATTTGTGAAATAATGTAATATATTATTAAACACTATTCATTTCTATTTAATTGAAAGATTTTTTGACTTCAAGATTACCTTTTTCAAAAGTCTATATACTATATACATAAACTTGAACTTGGGACTAAGTCTATATATTTAGTAGTCTATAGTCTATATAGTCTATAATTCCTGTTGTGGCACACTCCAGGCTCCATACAGTAGAGGGTGGTAATGCTACGATAAACTGTCATCTGCCATAAGTAAAAAGATTGCCCGCCCTGCATGTACTCAACGTCATTCTTTCCATGTGATGTTTTGATTACGTGCCTCTCCAAACAAACAAAGCCTTCCAAACCTGACAAAATGGATTTGCGTCCTACACCAAGGACATTGCAGTGCTATTGAATACGAGTAGGATTAATTCAAAAGAAAATGGCCCCCAAAAAAGGGATTGCTGGGTTCTAGAAGGTGGATGTTTCCATCATAACCTTATGCATTTTGAACTGCACATGATGGCCAATAATGGAAAATCAGTGAGGTCAAGACAACCGACACATGATGAGCTTTGCTACACCTAAGCTGAAGAGCTCCTTAGGCTCTGAAGTGCAGATCCCCTGTGTTCTGATCCTCAGGGGTATTAAATAACATACGCAGAGTCTTAGCCTGGGCTCTCTTCTGAAGGGATTTAAATACATTATACCACAAAACCAACAAGTTACAGGCCTAGTATTTAGAAAAATCAAAGCAAAGGAAGAGTGCTTAGTCATGCACTCTTATAGCATCCTGGAATAGAGCACTGATAGTCAGTGACAGAGAAAGAATGACATAAAATAAAGATAAATGGTTTTGAGTTGAAATGGTGTCACTGCAGCACAGAAAGACAATTATGTAGAAGGCAAATAGCAAGGACAATAGCGACGGTGCCCTTGCAAAATAGATGACAAAGATAGCAGATAGGGATGAGAATGCCTGACATCGATCCCAGGCTTTATACCCGCACTGTACATCCGGTAAACCACACTAACTAAACTATGACTTAACCTAATCTTAGTTTAAAAAAATCCTTGTTGGTGCAACACCCTATTAGTGTCCTATGATGGCCTGAACACTATTTCAGAAGCTTTCTCACCCTCCGGGAAGCATTAAAGACAAGATTAGTAAGTAAGTAAAGGGTTTGGGTTCTTCACATTTAGGAATGAGCGACAAATGAAATGCTTTCAGCAACAATCCACTACATACGTCGTCTGTGTCGAACTCGCACAGAGCCTCAATGGGCAGCAGCTTTGGGGCGTTTTCCCGGCGGTACTTCAGAGGCGAAACCTGCAGACTGCGCTTCTGGAGAGCCTTGACCCGTTCATCAAAGTGGTCCATGGCCTTGGCTTGGTCCTACACACATAGACAAAAACACACACACAGCAGCATGATTAAACTGAACTGAAACTGATTTTCCAGTGTTATAGAAGGAGTCCGTGGTACGGTGAGTTGTAAAGAAATACTCACATCAAGATCCCTGATCAGACCCTCCATCTGATACACATCTTTGAACTCGGGGTTGTACTTCTGGTTGAGCTCCGTGTCCATCCGCTTCATCAGGTCCTGAGTGTCACGTACTTCCTTGTAGTACTGGACACACACAGAGATACACACACCACACAGAAAATTGTGAGCTTTATCTGTTTATACAGCATGTGTGTGTGTGTGTGTGTGTGTGTGTGTGTGTGTGTGTGTGTGTGTGTGTGTGTGTGTGTGTGGTGCTTATCTGTCCTCTGTGTCTAACCTTGTGGTACTCGTCCATGTGTTTGAGGTGGTTTTCCTCACAGATGAGCAGGTTCAGGTACTCCTTCCAGTCAGCGTGGACTGCCTCCATATGAGCCTGACAAACAACAATGTGTGTGAGCATTTGATCAGTAAAAATACATTGAAGTCATTTTATATCAACAAAGCGCTGTACAATTTCCAAGGCAAGGTTAAAAATCAACCGTGTATGAACATGCAGCACAGATATGGGGAACAAACTGGTTATGTCGGTACGAAAGAAAAAATGGAGGTAAAGATTTCAGTTGTCCAATATTAAGAAGAGCTGTTCACACTCTAGGGGCAACGACGGCAAGAGCTAGATCCACTACTTTGATACTAAAGAAAACTTCAAAACATGACGATTCTCGCAACTTCTGGAGTTATCAAGAGGATCTTTTTTCTATGATTTCTAAGCATATGAATGGACGTTCATTTGTGATGGACATCTGAGGTAATATCCTTGGAAATCGTTAGTCTCACAATTTTAGAAGACTGACTACCAACAAATAAGGAATGTCAGTCGTTTTGATGACAAGAAAGGTATTGATGACCTTTCACAAGATCATGGCGCAAGTGGAAATCTGCATCTGGAGGAAGCTGGATCTAACCACCAAATGGAATGTCTTTGGGGGCCAAAAATAATCTCAGTTTTGGTTTTCTTCAGCTTGAGATGACATTCAGCCTTTTTCAAGTCTAATCAGCATAGCAGTGAAAGAACATGTTGTCTTTATGACTAATTAGTCCAAGAGAAGGCATGTATGGGGAGAAAAGAATAGGCTCTAGAATGAATCCTTGGGGAACCCCAAGGGATTCAGTATGGATTTGGAAGCCCATGTACACATGCAGCAAGGAAAATACATTAAAACATTAAGAATTCATATCAATTTAGTAGATGTCTGTACCTCTATTACATTCTTCCCTGGATGCTCAGAAGCAATCAGCTTCTCTCCATCGTCATTCACTTTGGTGATGGTGGCCTCCTTGGACTCCAGACATTTACTGATGAAGTTCTGTTGGGGCAAGACAGATGTGCTGAGTAAACTGTGGACCTTATTGTTAGTTATTTGTTAGTATACATCCTTGTATGCACTGATGCTCAAGCACTGAAGCACATTTAAGTCCCGCTCCCACCAGAGGGGAAAAGAACTATCCGCTCTCCAATGGTTTGTAGCCTATTGCGTGAAGTCGCCTCCTTGTCAATTTCGTCTGCTAGCAAACAACAGAAAGATGCCTAAAGGCTGCTTAAATTTCACTACCAACAATGTAAAAAACCCTTACTTAAGATTTTAAGCTGCCGACCCGGTAAAACTGAGCTTTAATGAAGACAAAAGTGGAAACACACGTGAGGAATCAGCAGGGAGAATGGAGAGACACTAAGCTAACATTATGTCCAACGTTGCGTGTGTTATCTTAAAGATAGTTAGGCTAAAACTGACATTAAAATATTTGCTGCAAACGTAACGTCCGACATAACGTTAGCTTAGTGTCTCTCCATTTACTCCACTTTTGTTTTCATAAAAGCTCAGTTTTTCGGGTTGGCAGCTTACAAAAACTTGGTCGTGGGTTATTTACCCTGTTAGTAGTGAATATCACCACACAACAGTTTTTAGGCATTCTCTGTTGACGAGGAGGAAACCTTCACAAGTCAATGGAGAGCGGAGAGTTGTTTTCCCCTCCGGTGGGCGTGACTTTCAAGTACAACGCGATGCGCTCTGTTTCTATCCCTCAGCTACCTCATACTGCCTCTGGCGAGCAGGGTAGTCCAGGTTGGTGTCGCTCCAGTCATAGTTGACCCTCTCCTCGGCCTGCTGGTCCATCCAGTACAGCTCATTGGTGCAGCGCTGCATGTAGTCCCGCAGGCTCAGCAGGTTGCGCTGACGAGCGCTGGAACTGGCCTAAGCCAGGGAAGGAAAAACTTAGAGTTACAACCACAACCACACAGCGTTAATGGGGATTGAGTCAAAATAAACTACAGTGTGTGTTTATGTGTTCATGTAATGAAGGAACATATCCAAATATCAGACTTTGGAAACGCACACAATACTTATATATATACTTATACTGTATATCTATGTTAGTTTGGGTCCACACAATGATGATGACAAGGAGAAAAAATATAGAAAATATAGAAAATAAGTCCATTCGTTTAAAATATAAAATTTTAAACGAATGTAATGCAGATTTTATTCAAAAGTTCAAAAAATGATACTGACAGGTGAAGACATATTAGGTGTGTGCTCATTATGATAGGGTAAACTTGCAATGAAGTGTTGTTTGCAGACAAAAAACTCCCTAAAGGGCTGAAGGCAGGCTGATGATAAGAGATGGACCAGGTGCACACACAGGTGCACAATGACCCATTTATTATCTATACACACACACACAAACCACACACCGGTGTGCTCAGAGAGTGAATGTGTGTGTGTCAGGGTTTCTGTCAAATTTAAGACTTTTTAAGACCATAATGAATGAAATTTAAGACCTATAGGTATATCGTGACATAAAAAAAACAGTCAGATGTCAGTGTGGAAACATCGTCTGAAACAATTCCCCGATTTCCTTATTGGCATTATAGGACTAGTGCCTAGATTGGCTGCAATATAAGTTGCGTATTGGTCTCATTTGTAGTCATAATACAGCAAATTATATAATTATAATTAAAAAGTGTGTGTGTGTGTGTGTGTGTGTGTGTGTGTGTGTGGTAGTTATTTACCAGTAGTTTGTTGTACTTCGGCAGGAGACTACTGACGTATTCCTGAAGAAACAATGAAAACAGGGAGAGTGAGGACATCACTAACAAGACGAGCGTCATGTGAATAACATATTGCACACTACTATAACAAATTCTGATTAAGTACTTTGAATCATAGAAGCAATTGTGCAATTTATTTTCAATATAAACGATGTAAAAAAACAACCAAAAGCAACTACAAAGTAGGTTCAGTGTTTGTTTTGTGGTTGTTTTACTCATGTGTTGCCAATGCTATTTAGTTAGCATTACGTTATTTTGACATTTTTGTGACTAATAAATATTTTATAAATATAATATTTGTACTATATGTGTAATTGTTAACTAACGCTGTGTGTATTTTTCTTTTTTTTCTTCTTTTTGAGCGGTGCTGCTCAGGAATGCAAAATGAATTTCAGTGTAAACTGGCAATGAAGTCATATTGTACGTATCGTACTGTATTGTATCGTATCGTACTGTATTGTATCGTACCGTATTGTATCGTATGGTATAGTACCGTATTGTATCGTATCGTACCGTATCGTACCGTATTGTACCGTATTGTACCGTATTGTAGCATATCGTACTGTATTGTATCGTATTGTAGCGTATCATACCTTATTGTACCGTATTGTAGCGTATCGTACCATATTGTATCGTACCGTACCGTACCGTATTGTATCGTATTGTACTGTATTGTATCGTATAGTATTTTATCGTACTGTACCGTATTGTATCGTACCGTATCGTACTGTATTGTATCGTATCGTACCGTATTGTATCGTATCGTATTGTACCGTATTGTATCGTGCCGTATTGTATCGTCTCAAATCGTAAAACAAAGTTTGGGTCACCATGAATTATCAAAATAAATCCTGTCATCTCTCAGTTGTTCTCATGGTTTTGTGTTTGTACCTTGTCTCCACTAGATGAGATGTGAGGAGCCAGAGCCTCCACCTCGCTGTGGAAGATGTTGTGTTCCTCCACCTCGTTCTCCACAGATGGCAGGTCCTGGCCAAAGCCCTTATTCTTCAGGTTGTCCTGGGCAGAGAGACAAAACGACACGTTAGTCCACACTCCACCACATGTTAACAACTTTGGGCTTAAGTTGGTCTGGCTACTAGTGAAGTTAACCACCACCCATCGTGCCTAAGTCTCTGGGAATTATTTTTGTATGTTTTTTTAATATGTTTTTTAAACTACAGTTACATTGGGACGGCTCGGTTGGAAACTTAAGACATAGTCTTATTTTCAAATCCCCGAGGTTTTAGCACTGACTTAAAATGGTCTCAACGTCTGTACAAGGCTGTGGATGTATGAGATAGTGTGTATCTTGAAGTTGCATGAAGTTTGCAAAAAAAAAACTGATACATTAAAAGAAAACACATGAGATGATTGACTTTGCATTATACGGTTCTAGATAAGGCAGATATCAACCAGCATCAACAACTAATGAGTGTGATCTTTATGGAAGATCATCACTGGGCTAGAGTGCTGTCAATCTGACAAATTTGATTTCCTGCGAGGGTGATCTACAAGAGGAAATTTCAAACGAAGAGTGGATTGCTGCATGTAAGAATGCTAAACGCTATACAGTTCTGTGAAAAAAAATCTTCCCGGCCCTTGTCACATGACCAATTCATGTTTCCATGATGACTATCCACATTTTTGCCTTAATAGAAAATGTGTATTGTATTTGGATACACTATTTGTTGAAAATAAAAACAAGTGAAATTAATAATGAATGTGATGTGTTTTATTTAGCAACATTAGATTGTGTTGTTCCATCCTATCCGATATTTTCTATAATTCTAAGCAGATTTTCTAGGCTGTATTCTGATAAAATCCCTTGGGCCCCCCCTGTGCCACTCCACTAAAAAAATCCTGGAATCACCCCTGGTCCACAGTGACAGTGGCCCCCTATGTGAGTGTAAGGTACAGTATGCTTCCTACCAGCTTCTCATCTACGATGTTGCCCCAGTTGATGCTGGGCCGCCCCTCAGTGCGGACCAGGTGGTAGATACGGTCATGGTCGTCTTTCAGCTTCATCAGTTTCTCACGTAGCTGTTTCATGCTGAATAAACATACGCACACGCACGCACACGCACACACACACACACACACACACACACAGAAGAATTACGATACTTCTTTCTGAACGGGGTTTTACTTACTACATCTTTATAAATACAAAATTGAAGTAGGTTATACATTTTTATTCGCCGCATGTATATACGTTTGTACATTCTTTCCTTTGTATTCTTTTATCTTTATTTTTGAATAGTTGTTGGGATTAATACATTCTATCTAATCTAATGTAATAAATCTAATCTACTCACTCTTTTTCTATCATCTCAGCCTGCGGATGCTGGAGGCGCTTGGCGTTGATGGCGTCCTCATCCAAGCTTTTGAGCAGCTCCAGAGAGTTGATGATTCTCTTGTTGGTGTCATCCTGATACAGTGGCTGCTTCCCCTCATTGATCTTACTCACATCCTGCACAAAAACACATCGGATGGAAGAAAGTCAATCAGGTGTGTTCCATTTTCTTTTGTATTGTCCTTATTATGATGACTTACAGTAAGAACATCCATCTTAAAAGGAAATGTCTGTTCAAAATCCAGAATTGTTTAGGTGTACTGGTGACGGCAAAATGGAGTGGTTGTTAAAACTGAATGTATATAACTTGGCGATCCTTATCTCTAAAGCATGGGGAAATACGACAAGAAGGTTAATTTGTTTAATATATGTAATATATGTTGCTACTCTGGTATCTGGTCCTTGGTTGTAAACAAAAAATGGTGTCTTGTAAGCCTGTTAGGGCTGGGCTTTTGTTTATTGCATGACACAATAGTAAAAACACCCACACAGGTTATTCCAGTTATTTTTGGCTGATTGGATGTCTGCTCAGGTTGAAGGTGGGTTGGAGCTCAGATGGGAATTTATCACGTCACAAATCTTTTCTACCAATAAAAATGATAAAGATGTAGTTTGTCGTGAGACTCAGTCTTTACACACCCACACAGACGACCTCATCCCAGGTTAAATGAAAACACTTGTATGGGTGTCCAGGGCCTTTAAATGTCAGTGAGTAATGTGTGAGGCCTTTGGGAGACTTTGTTGTCAGACTGTACCTTGTTGAGGTTCTGCTCGATGTCGTAGCAGTTCTTCTCCACTTTGTCAGCATTCTTCTGCAGCTTGTCGATCAGAGTGCTCAGCTCTGTGGACGGAGCGCTGGAAGACAAACACAGGAATGAATCCACTGTCTCCCACCGTGATTATCATCAGAGACATTTATGTCACTGGCCCAATCCCAAAGTGAGCCCTGAGGACTAAGGACTAAAGACTCACAGGCTTAATTGATCTCAGGTGCTAAGTGAGTGAGTGTGTGAGGCCACATGAGCTCAGATAGGTATACATGGGATTGGGACAGCACTTCAACAGATCACATGTTACCTTGGTGACGTTTAATAACAAAGATGTTGCTGACACTTGCCGGTTTGGGAATTTTCACTTTAAGTTTATAGCTTTCCACACGGCCAAGGCACAGGAGACGACTGCCTGATACCACATGTTTTCAAACTATTGTTTTACAAGCTGGTTGGTCTGTGTTCCGTGGTCGTGTTGTTTTTTACCTTTGTAATGTAATGCAGACTCACGGAAAGGGCTCGGTAAGTGTGTACTCAAACCCTCACGGCCTTTGAAATTCAACATTGGGACAACCCTAAGCCCTTACGAATTTCGCGAGAACGCGCACCAAAGTCTGTGAGTCTGTGAGTCCGGACTTTGGGATTGGGCCACTGTGTCAGAGAAACCATTACTGTATCAGTCTATATCCACAACGTTCCACTTCTGGGATTGCTCCGGCGCTGCCGGAAATTCCTCCGGATGTCACTCTTTTCGGCGGATTCGATTCGGTGGATGTATGAGCCCTATGGTTAACTGTTCCTCAGATCTCTGCAGGGTAAATCCAGACAGCTAGCTGTAGACTATCTGTCCAATCTGAGATTTCTGTCGCACGACTAAAACTGCTTTTGAACGTACGCATGTTCCACCAACACAAGTTCCTTCCCGAGGCTATTTTGCAGAGGCACCTGTTGCTCTGTCCGAAGCGATGCAACCCTCCTCCACCCCATTCACCTCCAGTTTTCATCATTCCCAGCGCCCAGGGTTCCTCCATCAGAAGCCCCGCTTCACATCACATTCATCTAGATCTTTAGGCTTACTTTATCCATTCATCACCTCCACCAGCGTCTAGACTCCATCAGGGGGATTTTTCTATATATCCACAGCCTCTACACCCCTTATAATAATCGCCAAAGACTCTAACATATCAACCTATCATGCACTATGTTCATTGAACTTATTTCACTCTTAAATGAAGTCTCTCCTGATTGAAATGAAGTGAACGTGTCAATCAAAATGTCAGCATTAACACTGAATACCTAATGTAGCAAATTCTTTAAAGCCTCCATAAGCCTAAAAAAAGAAAATGTGAGCAAAAAATGCAAAACACTGTCTGGTCCCAGCTTCTCAAGTGTGAGGATGTTCTCCGTTTAATATCATTGTGAATTAAATCATTACGTTTTTGGATTTTTGGTGGAAGAAAACAAGTAATATTAGTCAATGGAGGCCAAACGGCGTTGATAAACACGCTAAAAATCAAGTATGCGTCTTTATAATGGCGTACGAATTGGCGTGTCATACATAAGCCACTTCATGAGATCAGTCTGCAATGTGTCAGATACATATTTAATCAATGTTTATGTAAATATACAGTAAGTATCAGATCAGATACCTGACGTTAAAAGACTCTGATCAGGGTTGGGGTCAGGGCATCCTTACTGTAATATTCCTAGCTAACTGCATGGCGATCTGGACAGTAGTTTGAAAGATGTTGCATGGACAAGCCAAACTGAAATACTGTACTTTGCAAATGTTAGACCTTGCTGCAGGTGGGCTAAAATGCCTTTACTGATCTGTGTGCAGATCAAATGTTGAGGTACTTGTACTTTACTTGAGTCTTTTCTTTTCATGCCACTTTCTACTTCTACTCCACTACATTTCAGAGAGAAATATTGTACTTTTTTACTCCACTACATTCATCTGACAGCTTTAGTTACTAGTTACTTTACACATTAAGATGTCTGCACACAAAACACATGTAGTTTATAAAATCTGATATTTTATTCTAAATGAAACTAGCCAACAATATAACGGCCTACAAGTCCAGCTGAAATGATTAGACCATTAAACTCACAACTGTTTGGATCCTTTACACTTTCTACAACGGGAGGAGAGTTCTTTACTTTTAATACTTTAACTACATTTTCCTGATGATACTTGCAGACTTTTACTGAAGTAACATTCTCAATGCAGTAAAGGATCTGAATACTTCTTCCACCACTGTCTGTGTGTAATGTAACAACGGAGTGTAAACATGTCATTTCCCTTCGGGGATCATTAAAAGTATGTCGTCTTCTTCTTCTAAAACTATCTACATACTCTGCACATTAGATCTGTTTCAGAAAAAAAGAATAACACCGTACGTGGTTTGGATTTGTTCACAATGACAAACCTGAGTCTGTCCCAGTGTACACTGATACTGTACTACTGTAAATCATAAACGAACACACCCCCGTACAGCTATGAGCTAGTTTTTTTTAGCTATTAATGACTTGATGAGCCCTAATTAGACTACTTCTATTCACAACTTTATTGCCTATGAGATCTCCATACCATGAATATGACTCATAGCTTTTCATCATAATACGGACACACCTGTGCCAGAATTGTTACAACCCCCCCTAATAATCTATTCTGGGCTTTTCTGAAGTTTTTGTTGTTGTTTTCCAAGTTTTTGTCGCCTTTTTTGATTTTTTTTTTTGGAGTTTTTTTCTAAAAAATTTTCCTCTCTCTAGATAGTTGGAGATCTCACCCCCATTGGCTGATTTGAACAAAAATATAAAGTGTCTACATTTACGTCGACTGATACGTAACAAGAGATTGCAAGTTGGAAATATAAAAAAATATGTTTGAGGGGATTCAGAAACAGTTTCTCCACTTCATAGTTTGTCCACCAGAGAGCACTGACAAGTTTACACTGTAACCACGTTTTACACTGATACTAGTAAGGACAGTAATGTTACAGATGAACTACAACATAATCAAATACAGTCCTAGTCAGTCTTCGGTGTGTGTGTGTGTGTGTGTGTGTGTGTGTGTGTGTGTGTGTGTGTGTGTGTGTGTCTGTGTGCCTGTGACAAACACAGAGCAAAAAAAACCTTCATGTCTGTCAATTCAAACCCACCATCCATTGCCTCACGCACACACACACACACACACACACACACACACACACACACACACACACACACACACACACACACCCATTCGCCATTTGTACAGAAGTTACACAACATCTTCTAAATGCACACTGGACACACTGACTTTAATGTCAAATCCCATGCTGATTTTCAAAAGAAATACTATCAGAACAGGTTTGAACTGGTATATACTGTAGAGTTCCGCAGAAGAAGCTGGCAGTTTGTCTGTCGAGGCCCATCCAAATGGAGCACACACCCTGAGGGGGTTTCTGTCACGTTAGAACACAAGCTCATGATAACAAACACATACACTTCACTTCTCTCACTCAAACCTTCAAACCAACAGACCTCATGTCTCCTAAATTACATGTTTTTGGATTGCTACTTCAAACCTCAATACATATTGACAAAGGGAACATCAGCTGGTTATTAAATGTAAGGCATAAACACAGTTCCCAATACTATTTCCTTGCATTTTTAAAAGTTTAAAACCACTGGTTTGTACAGAGCATGAGTAGGAAAAGTCAGGGTTTTCAAAGTAGATATTTTTGTTATAAAATTCACAACAGATGAGATCCAACCCTGCCTTGTCTTCTAAGTGTTTAGCAGCCCCACTGACTGTGTTTAAAGTAAACAGCCTTATATTACATAACTACAAACAGTTTTCTTGATTCCCAGAATACTGCTTTTTAATTATAATTCAAGCGTCTGAAAACAACGCTACAATAATTCTACCTGCTCTATTGTGTTTTCTGTTCTCCAAACATGTTGTCGATCGTTTCCAGGGCGGCTCACTGGCTCTAATTCAATGTTTTGAGCGTGGTCATGTTGATTCTGGGAAGGAACTGGCACTGGAGCGTTAGTTTGAGAAACACAACTCAGATGTTCCACAGGGAGAGGGTGAAATTAGTACCAGAAAGCTCCAGCAAGTCATCCAGGGTGTGGGAGGCTGCTGCTGTCAGTGAGCGTCACAGCATAACATGAGTCCTGCTCTCAATCCAAGTCCACATACATGAGCCGATTATGAGACAATGGGCCCCTGGGCCGCATATTGTGGTAGTTTTATGTCTCACTGTGTTTTTAGGTATTTTTGTAGTGATTTTGCCTCTCTATCTAGTTGTTTTGCACCTCTTTGGGAATCTATTTGCATGTCTTTGTGGTTGTTTTGCATCACTTTGTGTTTGTTTCGCGTCTCTTTGTGTTTGTTTTGCGTCTCTTTGTGGTTGTTTTACATTTCTTTGTGGTCATATGACATCTCTATGTGGCCCAGAGGGCCCCCCTGGCTGATTGGTCCCTGAGCCTGTGCCGCAGTAGGCCTGTTGCATCCATGTCTAAGGAGAGGAAATGAAATATCGTCCAAAACATACAGTGCCTCCTTGCTGCCTGTCTTGTACTTTCTCTTACCCGACTTCCTATGAAGAGAAACCTTGTAACAGGCCTAAACTAGCATTTCACCCTATTATTGTTTTGGGTGCCGATGTACGCACTAATCCCCAGCTCACTGACAGCTTGCCAGATCGGCCTATCTGAGATCACGGTGCTCGTGCACCAACTCAAAACTGAACAGGAAGAGCAGCATGAGAATAAAGAGGGTGGAGCTGCATGTTTAGGATTCCACCACCCCCTGTTATTGATTATCACAGTACAGAAGTTGTTCAGCAGTGATTACAATAATGACTTATCTTAACTATGGCATCCTCGTTGTCTTACTGCCTGATGAGTAAAAAAACAATAGCTACAAAATGCTAATCAATCAAAGCTTTGGTATGGACTTTATTAACTGATAACTGATAATTAGCAAGTGCCTCCCGCATATATTGTTATGTATTTCTTCTATTTTTTTCTATTTTATGTTATGCCTCTTGACTTTTGCACTGTATTTATTACTATGCACCAAAACCCCAAGACAAATTCCTGAACCTTGTACACAAGGAATTTGTCTTTGTCGTGTAAACGCTTCTGATTATGTAAGTGTTTCTGATTGTTTAAATAAATGAGATGCCAGTTCATAGCACAGTATAGGAGTCCTATGGCGGAAGATAAGAGCAATCCTTTTGCACTATGATATCATTGCACCTTTCTGCATTTTTTCCACACCGCTCATTTAAACATGCTACAATCTAATACAATCTTTACTGTAAGGGCACACTATTGATATCTTCCTTTGTGTTTTTGTAGTATATATGTGTGCGTGGATGTCATATGTCTGTGTGCCTGATGTGTATGTATGATGTGTACAAGCTATTGGACGCCTTAATTTCCTTCTGGATAAATAAAGTATCTCTATCTCTATCTCTATATGACAGTGGGAGGAACACAGCTTACCCTGGAGAATTACTGAAAAACAGATTAGTCAATCTTTTGGTACTCGACACCAGAGGGTGTTATTTTTGAGGCCCCTGGTCCCCCTAATAGACCTATAGCTGAGTGAGTGAGTGACAGGGAGCATTATATGCTCTCTACTGTCTTTAAAGGCATTCCTCCCTCCGGAGAGCCCGTTCAAAGTGGGACATTTGGTTGAGATGAAAATGAGCAGCCTATAGAGATAATGACCCAGCCTGAATATTCACTTTCATAATTTCCATGGGTGGAAAACTAGACGGATTTCACCTTCACTACTCAAACACAGTGACAAAGAGTAACCGTGATAGGGACTGGGCTTGGTGCAGTATATGATGGGAGAGGCTGCAAGCAATTCCTCACACATTGTCTTCCTGGAGGACAGCGGAATACTTATCTAACCAGTTACTACAACTTTACTGCACGACCTAATCAACCACACCCTCACTGGAGTTAAAGCACACATTATGCAATCCAATGTACCAGCTCGAATTTTTACATGCAGAGCATACTGGGGACCACCAGGACAAGGACACCAGCTCACTGAGATAACGGGTTTCAAAGGACAATAAGTCGTGCACCAGAAAAGGACATCTTCTACTTGGCAAACAGTCAACCTTTATCAGTTTGTATGAAGCAAGTTAGTCCATGTTCAGCATATGGTCCTGACCATACTCCGTTGAAAAAATGTAATAAATAACAATGACGACATCTGCACTCTAAATAAACAATGGTATATATACAAAACCTGAGGTATTCTGTGATTGAATGCGATGTGATGTTTAATTCGGCAGGTGTGTAATTAACGATACATTTATTATATTTACGCAAGTCTTATTTAGGCCTATTACAGAATGTTACTCCCATAATGAAGACAGACTGAAGGATTAGATAAAGTTAGTACAGGTAACGATGGGTGACTTTAGCGCAAAGCAAGGTGACTTTAAATAGTTTAATAGTTTTTTTTTTAATGACGTTTGGCAGTAGGTCTAAAGATAACGTTACATTGACTTGAGCTTATAAGCTATAAAGTACAACAAACCAGTTCCGTAGTTTTCAAAACACAGCTAAATTGTGTCCAGAAGGCGCCATAGCTAGTTGAAAAAGCAGCCTCGTACTTACCTTGTTTTTGGTTGCGTTATAGCGGTGGACTTGGACTTTTTCTTGAACATGTTGACAAGTCACCTGTCAGCGGCTTCCGACAAGAAAACAGTCCCAGCAGGACAGGTGTATCTCGGCTGTGTGTGAGTCCTGTGCTCGTTCCGCTGCTCCCGCTGTGTGTGTGTGTGTGTGTGTGTGTGTGTGTGTGTGTGTGTGTGTCAGATATGTCCACACAGCCTTCTCAATGTCAGAGCTTCCAATCCCAAACACACTGTAGCACCACTGCAGTTATAACCTGGACCATTCACTATTAGTTTTCACACCCAACCTGTGGAGCCTGTCAGCCAGCCAGCCAGGCCCCGCCCCTCAGCTAGCCTCCCAGCTATTCACAGCCAAACCCACACACACATATGTAAGCTAGGCTAATATCGCTTAATGCAAATATGTACAGTATGAAAATAACCACTGCGTATGAGAAGTAAGCCTATGAACTAAATACTAAATAACATGTCCTGAAAAAGATTTAAAAAAAAAAAGAAAGAACAGTAACTGCTGTCACAAAGTGTATTGCACATTTTTATGGCACAGAAAAACCAAACAGATGTGTGTACAAAACAAAACTATGTAGAACAGGGCGTGACTACACGGTATTGTGTACAGTTAATGTGTTGTAGTGTAACAGCTTTAATGGAGGTATCATTACAGAGTAGGAGAGAAGTATGACATGATTGCATATATTATTTAATTACCTATGAAATCCATTAGGTGTGTGTGTGTGTGTGTGTGTGTGTGTGTGTGTGTGTGTGTGTGTGTGTGTGTGTGTGTGTGTGTGTGTGTGTGTGTGTGTGTGTGTGTGTGTGTGTGTGTGTGTGTGGGGCGTGTGTGTGTGTGTGTGTGTGTGTGTGTGTGTGTGTATGTGTGTATGTGTGTGAGTTCTAATGTAGTTGGGGGGTGTGGCAGCAAGGACTGGACTAGCTGAACCAGTCAGACTCCATTGTGTCCTCCTACTAGTGTTGTCTGCATGTGTGTGTGTGTGTGTGTGTGTGTGTGTGTGTGTGTGTGTGTGTGTGTGTGTGTGTGTGTGTGTGTGTGTGTGTGTGTGTGTGTGTGTGTGTGTGTGTTTCAGTCATTGTAAGGTGTGTGACAGGTGAACTATTGCCTAAGTGAACTAGGGGACATCTAAATAGATTACACATCAACAAAGACTTGACGACTCAGCTCCGGTGCACTGAGACTTAATACTGTCATTGTGCTACTATTGTGGCCTATGATCAGCCTTTGATCATTTAGTTAGTCTATATATACGACATTCCACTTCTGGGACTGCAGGGTCTCTGATCTCTCCAGATCTCTGCAGGGTAAATCCAGACAGCTAGCTAGACTATCTGTCCAATCTGAGTTTTCTGTTGCACGACTAAAACAACTTTTGAACGTACGCATGTTCCACCAAAACAAGTTCCTTCCAGAGGCTATTTTGCAGAGGCACCGTGGCTCCATCTGCCCAAGACGATTGTGATTGGTTTAAAGAAATGCCAATGAACCAGAGCATGTTTTTCTCCCATCCAGGAATGCTTTGTGGACTAGCCACACCTTCCTCGTTAGCGCTGTGGAGGAAGGTCTGGAAATGCAAGACATGGTCCAGTTAACTTTGATTCATTTTGATTTTCATATACTTTTAACTTTCAAACCAATGATGTGCCCATACAAACCTTTTTCACAACTGAAAATGGAACTTAATTGAGAGAAAAAGATGTGTTTTGCACTTCCATAAAGTGGGTGGACTCACAAGATTAAAAAACAAATCTTGAAAAATTGAAGCAGCTGAGGCTGAAATACCTCAACTTTATGTAAGTCACTTTTATGGGTCAAGCTCCAAAAACACTGGATCCTACATTTCCCATAATGCAACTCAACAGTGTCTTTCTGCTGCGTTCCATTTACCTCAGAAGTCGGAGGTCAGGACCATGGATGTATTATAATAAATGGATACTGGATTCCAAAATAGCGCCTATTCAGTTCAATGGAGTTGCTTGACTGGTGCATACCATAGACAGTAAAAGAAATGGACCAACAGATCCCATTGCTCTGGACGGAGACCAGTGAAGGCCTTTAGAAGCACTTTTCCAGTGATGGCTGAGCGTTACTGCGCAGCCTCCAACTGAGCTCGAAGACGTAAATGTGACGTGAGCAACCTGTCTGAAAGTTGGAAGTCTTCTGGTAGCTGTGCCAAGAGAAATCTCAATCATTCCCAATCTTGCAGAGACGGAGAGCGTAGGTATATGTAAGGAGATAACATGGACACAGGCTAATTATTGCTAACTAAAATGCTAGTTAACATTAGTAATTAAACTCAAACAGTGAATGTAAGTCCAAACTGCCTGCGAGCTTCTCCTGTACTGTACGGTAATTCCTCTACTATGCGACAGTAAGTAGCATGGTTATGACACAATCGTTAGCCTATTTTTACAAAAACGTCTTCTACGGAGCCATAACGTGAGATACAAGGTAATGGAGTCTTTTATACATTGTCGTGTTACTTTAGAAATAAACAATGGACAAATAAAGCCTTAAAATGCTTCAGATGTAAAGTTATTCGTTGTCAAAGTGACATCAAAATGAATGGCAGTATTTGGAATGCTAACAGGGGTTGATGGCTTGTTAGCATCAAAATGGCACCACAGGAGGTACGCGTTGTGGAGAGAGACTTACCCTCTTGGTGCACACGCCAAAAAAGTTTCTAAACTTCCGGGTCTTCTTCTGTGATATGCGCAGTAGTGTTTCTCCCGCTGGCCAAACTTCAGGGGGTGTTCCAGTTGACATCCGACTGGGAAATGGGCACTTCTGACTTCCCCGTTTAACTGGAACCAACCATCTGCCCAAGCCTGAGTTAACCTTGATGACATCATCAGGGCATGCCCTACCTCTTTCACTCCAATGACCGGGGTCAGACCAGGGTTATCTGTTATCTGACCCGTGTTCAACCCTTATTTTGTCAATTCAAACCAAGCCAAACAAACATCTTAACATCAATAAAACAACCATTACCAGACTGACCTTTCTGGATTGTATTTCATCACTTTCCCAGAACACCAACACAGCCCATCGCTGTCTTGTAACGCAGTGACATTCTTAGTTTGAATCAAGATTCTTTACTTTATTGCCATTTCAACATGACTCACTCAAACAAAGACAGGCAAAGAAAAAATAGTACAGCTACTCACTCATAGACCACATAATCACAAATGGGAAAATAGAATCCAACACATGAGAACATAGATAGATAAAACACAAGCACCTGAAGGGAAATTTGCAGCAACATCAAACGACCGATTAGATAAAGTGCTTTAAGTACATGAAGGAAAAAAAAAACTGCCCTATTGCATAATTATTGAACCTGCCGAGTGCCCCGCAGTGCAGTTTGTAGTGTTAAGGGCGCAGATAGCTTCAGGATACCTGTGCTGTTTTGAAATCTGGATGTTCTGGTCTTAATGCTTTTTAGTTTCTTTCTTTGAACGCACCATCCCAGTATAATGTTGTGTTCAGACTGACATTAGCGCTAAGTAATAAAACACAGCCCCTCATTCTTTTCTTTTCTTTTGTAGAGCTGTTCTGTCAAAAAAGTTGTTCAACTCTTGACATAAGCCAATGTCATCTGGCAATACACTGCATTGACCAATCAAAGACATGCAAGTGTTCATT
This sequence comes from Sander vitreus, assembly GCF_031162955.1. NCBI lineage: Eukaryota > Metazoa > Chordata > Actinopteri > Perciformes > Percidae > Sander > Sander vitreus. The sequence goes on along the minus strand of NC_135869.1, from coordinate 5,188,919 downwards.
CCTCGTAGATCAAGATTTAAAGATCTGTATCCTGAGCTGCAGACTTCAAATATTTACCTCCTATAAGTCAAAAAAGATAAAAAAGGATTTTTTTGCCAGTTACCCACGCAACGCCGGCCCAGCTTATTGTTTGTTACAGCGGGTAAGTCAACACTTTTAAACATTAGCAAGCATTGGGGCGACCTCTAGCTCACTTGGTTTTCTCTACATGTAACACCAACTCTGGTCTGTGTTAAAATACAACACACACAGTAAAGTACATGCAACCCCTTCCCCAGGTTTCGCCTCAGCCTGTGCTTACCTTGCACTCTCATTGGCTGTAGCTCCCCATCAGAGTCCTGACAGCTCCAGATATTTAGCCTGCTAGATAACTGGAATGCGTCTGCCAGGCACCACCGAGCCTCTCATCTCGCGATTTTGAACAGTTCACACATCACACAAGCACTGAGCCAACGCCGATTTCCCCCCGCTATGGCGCTTTTGTCGGGGATACATTTTCAGTCACAGTCCTGTAGTGGGAAGTTACCATTAGGTCCTATAGTGTCATATACTACCAGTATCTTCACTCTAGCTTCAAAACATTTATTTACTACTCTGCCTAGGTCCTCACCTCTGCCATGTTCAGCTTCGCCTGTCATTCCTGGTGCTTCTTCACACTTTTCTTTGGCCAGAAATGTTTACATTGCCTCTTTGGTCCTCTCATTTTCTTCTTCTCCCTGTTCCCTGGCTTTTCTTTTTTTAAGAACTCCTGATTTTTGGTTGCAGTTACATCTTTACATTAGCAGTACATGTTTGTACTCAACGCATTCTTGTGAACGGGTTCCTACGATATCGTACAAAAATGTACGCACACCAATTCATATGATATCCTACAAAATTAGACGACACAAACGTCACATGACGCCAGCTACAGAGCTCTGTGAGCTGTCGCCCGTATCAGCGGCAGTTAGCCCACAAAAGGTGACTGTGAGCCGGCTACAGGGCACCGTGAGATGACGGTCCTTTCAGGGGCCATGGCAGTTGAGTTTAGCAGACAAAAAGGGAGCGTCCTGCGGCGACAACAGTTAAGTTTAGGCACCAAAACAAGTTAAGTTTAGTAAAAAGACTGTGGTTTGGATGAAAACACTCCCGAGGAACGAACACGCGTTTGCTGGTTAAAAGTCTTTGTACTCTGCTCCCTGACTTGATAGCTCTGTGTTTTATGACTGACCCATCCACCCCGACCTTCTCCCTAGACGGTCCACAGCGATCTTATACAGCAGCAGTCAATGTGGTGCATACAGCAAAAAAATACATGGAATACATATGAATTACAGTGCATTACTTTTCATAGCTATGTGTACGAATGGTTCATGACAACAGCCTTGTGTACTGCACATCTGACAACTCGACCACACCATTTTCACAATAACAGTGGGGGGGTCGGGTATCAGATGACAAGTTGAAATGTGTTTTAATGATTAAAAAGATTATAAAGACAGTAGCGTTCACATATAGAAGCAGGCGCCATCTTGGGAAAACAGTCATGACCAGTCGAACGACGAACGCCGTGCAACCAGTGACCAGTAACATATAGCTCAAACGCGGCGTTCGTTGTTCGACTGATCATGACTGTATTCCCAAGATGGTGCCTGCTTATATACGTGAACGCTACTGTCTGTATAAACTATCTTTTTAATAAACTGTCTGTACACTTACAAAGTTCTCAATGCTTCAGTTTACATGTAGGGGCCCTCATTATGCTACCGTTGAAGTGTGGTGATATTTTGAGTATTGTTAGTGGTGTAGAAATAGCGATTTCTTTTTACTTTACCCGTGTCCCGACGACTAGCTTTATAAGCTATCAGCGGTTTGCGCTAGCTTGTTTTCAAGCTAGAGACACATTCGATTAGCATGAAAACATATCCCAGAGAACGGTCGACTCGGTCTTTTTAGCTATCTTTGTTTGATTGCTAACGTTAGCTCAAAACGCCATTCAAGTGACAGCCTTTGTTGTGTTTGATTGCTAACTTGTAGCCAGCAGTGAACGAACTTCGTTACGTAGGTCCATTTTTATTGTATTGACATTACAGAAGTCTCTCGCTAGCAGGTTCTTGTAGGCTGCTTTAGCCTCTAATCTAGAACTGACATCAGGGATCATGCCGTGAAAATGTGATGCCTTACGCGAAATAAGAAATGACTGCTATGTAATGTACCTATCTCATTATTCTGTGGCTAACAGAAAAACAGATCTGCGTGTAGTCGCAAAGTGACGCACGCGCAACTCACATCTGCACACGACATCGGGTAGTGACAATGTGTTATTAACCCCTAGGTCCCTTTAATGCTTCTGGCCCTCTACGGCATCTCTAATTCTTCTTTCGAACTTGTGAATCGCCAGTGACTTCCAATTTAAGTTTGCCCTAATTCGCAAAAAGTAAAAATGTCTAAACTTTCAACTCCTATGCTAATTATATACTGCATCCCTGCAACAAAGCCTTGAGAAGCAGAATAAAAGGGTCAACATCTCACACTATGACCTGTGGATCTCCTGTACTCTAGGATCAAAATGTAAAAGCACCTGATGATCATTTAGCTCTGGCTAAAAAAAAGAGATTTATCAAGCAGTAACATAGACTCTGGCTCAACTCTTTCAGCAAATCATAAAATCCTGCTTTAAAAGACTATAGACCGCTGTGCACTGTCTTCATGTCTGATAATCCTTTAAACTTAATTTCCAGGTTTGTGTTTAATCTTCTCATAACCTGTAGCAACACATCCCACATCTGCAGCTCCTTGGGTTGTTTTGCTAGAGGGCTATTGACAGTCTGAACAAGCCATGTGTTATACAGAATACTTCCTCCCATCCCTCTGGTGGAATGCACCATCTGGTCTGCTGGCCATGACCTCTCAGCCATGGCAGGAAAGGTTGTTATCAGCCAGCCATGGGTGTAATCCCAAGCAATGGTTTGTGTGTGTTTCCATGTTCCCATATCTAGTTTTGATAATCAACAGTATAATTTGAGTTCTATATAGAGCTGGGCAATATATCAATATTATATTGATATCGCGATATGAGACTAGATATCGTCTTAGATTTTGGATATCGTAATATAGCACAAGTGTCTTTTCCGGGTTTTAAAGGCGGCATTACAGTAAAGTGATGTCATTTTCTGAACTTACCAGACTGTTGTAACTGTTCTATTATTTGCCTTTACCCACTTAGACATTATATCCACATTACTGATTATTATTTTCTAAAATCTCATTGTGTAAATATTTTGTGAAAGCACCAATAGTCAACATTACAACATCGATATCGAGATATTTGGTCAAAAATATTGTGATATTTGATTTTCTCCATATCGCCCAGCCCTAGTTCTATATATTCCCATGACACCCCTTCCCCTCCATGGCTTTCTGATGCAAACCTTTCTTTCCGGTGTCAAATAGGAACAGTACTGCAAGTGTTAAAGTGTTAACACGTCCTTCACAAAGGAGGTAAAGGTTACCAAGTTGTAAGTTTTATTTTCTTTTTCAACCAGGTATGAGCTACCTGATACTCTTTTGTTCCATCATCGATCAAACTATCTATTCAACGTTATAGCTTTTTATTGGAGGGGAATGTGCAATAAATATATTGGTGAATATACTGGTGTACTGTAGGGCTTCGTGCTATATTCTTTGTGTGTATGTTCTGAGTATATGGATATGTGTGTGTTACTGAGTCTTAGCTGTTGTTTTTTTGTTTGTACATGCACCATCATCACCCATTATAGGTGACCCTGAGAGCACCCAGGGGAATGCCAGAATATATGCAGAATGCTGCTCCCGCCAAACGTACTTGTGTGTGTAGCAGTCAGTGGACCAAACCACTGTGAGGCAAGGAAGGGGGGGGGCTTAAGATGTTTTAAAACTTAAAATGCAATTTTATCCCTGTTTGTATTGTTTTACTAACTAGCAATTATTTGAATTATATATTATTACTTTATTTACAATACACAGCATGTTTTTAGGGGGGAACCCCCCCTCCCCGAGTTTTCATGAAAGCCAGATTTGACTTTAATTTGTTAAAACTGATGCTTGTGTAGTGGTAATCATTTGTTATATAAAATAAATCAGACCAAATTTCCTTTAGAGTAAAAGCACATTCTTACAAGCTGTCACTTATCAGTTGCCAATGTTAATTGTAAATATAGTGACCTAAACGTTTAGCAAATTATATTATAGCTTCTCTCATAAAAGGTGGGGTTGTAGGGATGAGGAAGAGCAAAGATGATAACAGTGTTATAGCTACAGGTTTTATTTTATAAATCAATCATTATCGACAACAACCATAATGAACATCAAAATAAACTCAACATTAGCCATGACAGTCAGTGCTATGTTTAGGCCGAACAAAATGGCCCTAAAGGCCAAATTCAAAAGCAGTGACACTGCCAACAGTAAGCAGTTCACTGCACTTGGAGGTGGCCTTTAAGGCTATTAGCTAATGTACTTGATCACAGACAACAATGAAAGGGCCTACCTTAAAGAAGTAGAGGACCTGACTCGCTGGTGTCAGGACATCAACCTACTCAGGAATATTAGCAGAACTAAAGAGATCATAGAGGACTTTGGAAAGAAGCAGGGAAGGAACTACGCCCCCCCCCCTTAATATCAAGTACCTTGGTGTCCACATTAGTGAAGGTCTGACCTGGGCTCTCTATACTGACCCAGTTGTAAAATGGCAAGGCAGAGACTGTTATAACCTCAGATCCACCAGGATTCTAAACGAGGACACTGACTAAGATTGATGTTCACATTAGTCACTTACACACAAATGCATGGGAAAAACAGGGTCCAGGTTGAAAAATACAGAAATTCCCCTTTAAGGCCTATATCGAACCAAGCTGAACTTATCTCATGTCATGTCATCAGAAGCTGACAGTGATATCTTGCAGGGCCACCGCTGACCAATCATCACTGCATTCCTCTACTGATACAAGGGTGAGAGTCAATGGATGTGATGGATCCATGAAGGGTACACACCATTCACTGCTTGACCTCGTGCCAAACCCGCACTGCAAACATACCTGCAGCTCAAAATGCAACCTGAAACTACAGTTGGTGGTGGATTAAAAAGGGTTATTTTTTTTTTTATAAACAAGCTCTACAAGTTCTACATATCAACATTTGGCACATTGCCTTCTTTAGGATCAGGACAAAGACATTTAACCAGTGAAAACACTATTATATGCTATTATAGTATTAATGATGATTGTCAAAAATCAATACGTCAGTGGCTGTGAAAACCAGCCTAGAAATCTAGACGCACCCTAGCGGCAGCAAATGTAATTTGCAGCCAGGGGGTCTAGCAACTCTCAGCTGGAAAAACCAAACTCTGGCCCGGGCCAATCACATGTATATAGAATCAGTGGGCGGGCTTATGGCTGCTGCTGCTGGCGAACAGGGGTCTTTCGAATCAACTTTGACTGCGACTCCGGAAAACTTGGAGTTAAGCTTTTCTTTGAGAAAAGAACAAAGAACGGCACTGAAGTCATTCTTAAAAAAGGAAGATGTGTTCGGAGTTTTGCCGACCGGATACGGCAAAAGTTGAATCCATCAACTAGCTCCGCTACCTTCTTCGTTGCTCTGCCTGGTTGTAGAGCTATCCTATAACGTGCAGAGGGAATTTGAAAGACAACCGTTTATCCCGCCCCTCGGATTGAGCCCTGCCAATGGTGTGTTCCCAGACCCAACATCTTGATGTGGGTCTGGCTTGTCAGGCTATGTGATAACCTCTTTAGAACCATTAATGCTAGATCATCAGGGTTATTTTCTCAACACCACAGAATACATAACACAATAGTTTTCACAGGCTGAGTAGTACTCCTCATAACTAAATAAATAAGTAAATTGAGCTTCAATTCAAATTTTTGGAGTGACCTTTTTAATTAATGGGGATTTTTTGTCTTTAAAGTTGCCTTGGTTCTCCAGGTAATGCTAATGTAACAGAGGTGGTCTGTCTCTGTGATAAAAGGTAAAGCATTCTTACAGGGTGTAGTCCTGAAAGCTGATCTAGGTACTGCACCATGACTGGAATGTTTGGCTGGACTGTTGAACTGGTCTGACAGCATTCTACTGGTTTTATCTTGATGCAACATTAGAAGTAGAGGTAGATGTAGCATTAGGAGTCGAAATACAAGTAAAAGTAAATATCCTGTAGAAATAGAAGAAGTTAGGGGAAAAAAAAGTTTCCCCACACCGCATCCTGACAGGAAAAGGCAACGCTTTTTTGAGTACCATGGGCTCCGATATGGAGATAGAAGGCACACTTTGGTAGCTCTTTGTCAACTGACATCAGCCTTGAACACACTTGACAAAAGGCAAAGGCCAGATTGTAAATGTTGCTTTATATCAATTCAATTTTCAATTTTATTTATAGTGTCAAATCATAACAGGAATTATCTCAGGACACTTTACAGATAGAGTAGGTCTAGACCACACTCTATAATTTACAAGGACCCAACAATTCCAGTGATTTCCCCAAGAGCATGCATGAATGCGTAAGTGCGACAGTGGCGAGGAAAAACTCCCTTTTAGGAAGAAACCTCGGACAGACCCAGGCTCTTGGTAGACGGTGTCTGACGGTGCCGGTTGGGGGTATGATGAACAATGGCAATAATAGTCACAATGAAGATATTGTAATAGTTATAATAGTTCATGGTGTCGTAGAGCACAGCAGGGCATAACAGGGTGTGGCAGGGCGTTGGCCGGACATAGCAAGTCGAAGCCGGGCATTGCAGTGCGTAGCAGGGTGTAATAGGGCACAGCAGGGCGTAGCAGGGTGTAATAGGGCACAGCAGGGCGTAGGGCAGGACCACGGCGACAGCTGCCACCATGATGTAGGTGCCATCATGATCCAAGATGATGATGCTGGGCGGAAAAAGAACATAAGGACTCCGGGGAATAAGCTCCCCGGAGCTATGTTAGTAACAAGCATTTCTGTGACACGAATACACACAGATGGAAAGAGAGAGGAGAGAGAAGCTCAGTGTGTCCAAGGAGGTACCCTGCTAGTCTAGAACTATAACCGCATAACTAAGAGCTGCAGAGAAGGGGAGATAGGGAGGCTGTGTTCCGTGATTGTGGCTACACACCTTCCCCCTCCGGTCTAGGCTAACGCTGCGACTCATTACTCCCTAAGTATATGTAAGCTTTTTATGGGGAGAAGCAGAGATAGGGTGGGGGTGCGCCATGAGTGTGGCTACACACCCAGCCCCGCCGGTCTAGGCGAACGCTGCAACTCCTCATACCCTAAATATAGTAAGTTTCTATGAAGAGAAGCTGATATAGGGAGGCGGTGCATCATGACTGTGGCTACACACCTCCACACCTCTACAACTCCTCACTCCCTAACTATAAGCTTTATCGAAGAGGAGAGTTTTAAGTTTACTCTTAAAGGTGGTGACGGTGTCTGCCTCCCGAACCCAGACTGGGAGCTGGTTCCACAGGAGAGGAGCCTGATAGCTAAATGCTACCTTTAGAGACTCTAGGAACCACAAGTAACTCTGCATTCTGGGAGCGCAGTGCTCTAGTGGGACAATAAGGTACTATGAGCTCTTCAAGATATGATGGTGCTTGACCATTTAGAGCTTTGTAGGTCAGGAGAAGGATTTTATATTAAATCCTGGATTTTACAGGAAGCCAAAGCAGAGAAGCCAACACAGGAGAAATATGATCTCCCCTTAGTTCCTGTCAGAACACGCGCTGCAGCATTCTGGATCAGCTGGAGTGTCCTAAGAGTTTTATTTGAGCATCCTGATAATAGGGAATTACAATAGTCCAGCTTGGAAGTAACAAATGCATGGACTAGTTTTTCAGCATCGTTTTGAGACAGGATGTTCCTAATTTTGGCAATGTAGATTTCTGAGAGTAGTGCTGGAGGCCATGGCAATGCCATCTAGAGTAATTATATCTTGGGATAATGATGTTCGGAGGTGTTTAGGGCCCAGCACAATAACTTTGTAGGTCATCCATGATTTGATATTTCTAATACATACTTGAAGTTTGGCTAACTGACTGGTTTCGTCTGGCTTGATTGATAAGTATAATTGGGTGTCATCCGCATAACAGTGAAAGTTAATTGAGTGTTTCCTAATAATATTGCCTAGAGGAAGCATATACAAGGAGAAAAGAATTGGTCCAAGCACTGAGCCTTGAGGAACGCCATGGCTAACTTTAGCGTACTTGGAGGATTTATCGTTAACAAATTGAGATCGATCAGAGAAATAGGAAAATCCTTACCTTAGCTTTATGTCCTTGCTTTCCAGCTAACCCTAAGGCCTCCTGCACACTGGCTGCGTGGGGTGAGTGTGTCAGGCGCGGCTTGAAAACGTGTGCATGCTAGAAATAGGACCGACGCCTATTTTTAGCGCGACACGCAAGCGTGTTGGAAGCGTTTCCAGGCAAAATAGAATACGAAAAGATGCTTAATTGTCATCATCGATTTTCAAATATTGCACCTGTCAATACAGAACGAAATATTCTGTAGCCTATTTTGCCGTCAATACTGCCGACGTTGTCTTTGCTGTAATCAAATCTGAATATATTTATGTTTATGGGAAACATGTGTACAGACAGCCGCTGGCTACATGTGGGGGGGGGGGGAGAAAATGTGAATTTCCCCTTGCGGGATAAATAAAGGCACGTCTTCGTCTTTTTCTAACGCGAACCCTGAACCCTTTATCCTGGAACCTCTACCTAAATCCTTTATCTGGACCTGCCTGCCTGCACCTTTTTTCTGCCCCGTTCTGTTTACCCATGCCACTATACTATTGCTTGTTTTTGACATAGTTTCATTGATTTTATTTTCACGTAGAACATTTGACCTCTCACATACATGTACATACATGTTGTGAACCAACATGGAAAGGAAAGTGAGCATGTAGGTGTTCTTTTATGTCCATAGCAACCCGGCCAGGTGAGTGACACACTGAAAATGTGGACAGGTGTTGTAGGTATGACACGGAGAAAACGGAGTGCATTCATGCCTTTGTTAGGCTTGTACTCCACATTCCCCAGGAGGGTGTGATCGTGGTGACTTTAAGGTGTGTCTGGCTGTCACCAGAGTTTGATTACCTGGAGGAGGTGGGTTCACCGCTGGTATGACAAGTATGCAGACACATGCAGATTTAGATACATTGTTGCCAAGGGTGGTGCTACTCCTGGAGATCCTGCAATATGTGTGTTCTAGTTATATTGCTCGGCCTTACCTTGCATTTTTGAACTCTGACTCTCCCTTTAACCAACCGCCTTGAGTGGCTTTAAAGTTAAAGAAAAATATTAAACAACCCATACAGGCTACCAAAAGAAGATTTTTTCCAGTACTTCAGCTTGACGTGATATTGATGTCATTGGAAACTGTGCGATCTTGACTCGAAAAGTCATAATGGACCCAGAGGGTGACCTCGCAGGGTTGAGGAGATTAGGCCCATTGAGACTACCAAGTGACCAAATTAAACCATTGTATGATCCAACGGTACTATGTCAAACCAGCCTGTTTGCGGGGTCAATACCACGCATTTGAGGAAGCACACAAACAACAATTTGCACAGGGTGTGGATGTCATTCCAGAATCACATCGCAGCTCAGGTGTGGCAAACAGACACAGTCGACTCTTTATCACAGACTAAACAGAGAAAGCAGCAGAATGAAAATGCACTGATGCAGTCAGTGCAGATGTCGTCATTTGATAATCAGTAGAAGATAATAGTAAAATGCATTCTTGTTACTTAAATTATACATATTTTTATTCATTTATCATTTAAAGGTCCAATGTGTAGGAATTTCTCCCATCTAGCGTTGAGATCATATATATCGCAATCAACTCTCTCGCACCACGCAGTTCAAAGTACGTATTACAGCTACGGTAGCCTTCACGCTTCAAAAAGCCGGTCTCTTGCTCTTTTCAATATCCTTTTTCTTTTTCTGGGCGAAGAAGAAGACTCCTGTTCCTGAAATTTGGATTTTGAATACGTGTGGTCCTCCATGTTTCCTTCTTCAAACTTGCCGGGGCCGGGAAGCTACGATACCCATTAGCAGCATTAGCAGCACCCTGTGAGTTTATCATGTGACAGCGAAAACGCGAAAGGCGGAGCAGTATGTCCTGTATGTCCCTTACCGGCTAACGTAGTTCAAGATGGAGCATGAATATGGAGCGTCTACCCCAGTTCATGCAAAAGTAAATGTAAAATGTCAAGCCAAAAGGAATACTTGGAATTGATGGTGGTGGTAAATATTCATGAAAAAAGGACAAGTTTGTGAAGGGGCAACACAGATTTTGATAATGAACAACTAAACACACTGGACACTGGACCTTTAATGAAGCAATGGCATTTGTGGTGGATATTCATGGTCCACCCTGTCTCAGAGAAACTATGTTTTCGTACCACCAATTTGCAACAGCCAATAACAGCCACACAGAGTTGTTTTCCTTTTTCACCATTAGGAAAACATTTCCATGAACGTATCTGCAAAGTCGCAAATGTTCACATTTGCCGAGCCTTCACAGACAATGCACTTCATTTGCATTCCTTCAATAAAGCGGAAGTTTCTCGTAGCTATTTCACCACTATTGTGGCAGGTGAAGGGCGTGTGCAGCAACAGCCTCTCAATGACAGGAGTGTCCCACTCTTCAGGTTTAAAACAACTATAGAATACACATTCTGCATTCACACACAGAGCTATGCAGGCGTTAATACAAACAAACACTATGACAAACCCTTTTTCGGCCTAACATTATTAAAATAGTCTGTTGGCAACCAGGCGACTCCACCCTGCGCTCCAATATGCGAAAACTCGGGGCAGACTTTAAAGGAACTGCTTGATTAGCCTAATGATCAGGTGATGACACATTTATCTCTCAGTGATACAACATAGTAACTCAATAAACAATCCTTCTGCAGGTGCTGAGAATTGTTATAAAGGTTAATGGCTGGATAGTTCTGATGATTTTCTACTTTTTTCTCATCGTCAACAAATTCCATAAAAAATATCCCAAACCAATAATGAATCAATCAATCAAAATCCACTATAGCCTCCTCTTTGAGCAACAACATTTGATTAAAATCTACAGTGGCCGTGACATACATGAAGCACGTGACTTATTTGTTACTCTTTCTGTTGACAGATGAGTTGGAGATGATTGACTATTGGAGTGTTCAGCCTGACATTACCGTAACACTGCATGTGACCGCTTCATTGTCGCAGGAGAAGTCTCAATGCTGACGGCTCTGGTGTAAAAAAAAAAAAAAACAGGGTTGTCTTTTGAAAGTTGAACCTGGCTGTACTTTTGCCTCAATGCAATGCCATGTCATCCAACAATACACTGTAAAAAAAAAAAAGAGACATCTTTTCTGGTGTTATTTTGGCACATCAGAGAAAACTAAACAGTTACATATAAGCTGCCTCAAGTCAAGTTGTGTGTGTGTGTGTGTGTGTGTGTGTGTGTGTGTGTGTGTGCGTGCGTGTGTGTGCATGTGTAGGATGCACACACACACATCACTAAATTAATCATTAAAATGAGGAAAAACACAAAGATGATCTATATTTAAATTATTTATATGGAGATGCAAGGATGTACCGTATATACAAAACAATCTCTGTAGTTACAGGATATGGATATATGTGAGATCTGTGTGTGTGTGTGTGTGTGTGTGTGTGTGTGTGTGTGTGTGTGTGTGTGAGGAAGCCCTGCAACCAGCAGAAGCTAAAGCCTTCAAAACCCTGGCAAAGCCCCTCTGACAGGAAACTGCTGCTCTGTCTGTCCGCACTGTAAACCTAAAGCCCCTGACACACTAACCCGACGGCCAACCGTTGGCAGAAAAGGCAGTCGGACTCAATAACAGTTTCAGCAATGATTTTGGTGAGAATTATCTTCATCGGCTGAAATTATGACAAAAAGAAGACCTTAAATGAATTATTCTTTAACTACTGTATTTGTTCCTTTTGTCAGAGCCAGTTGGTGCAACAAACTTTTGGTCAAGGAGCAGTTAAGAGCTTAGTGCCTTGCTCAAGGGCACTAGTCACTGCACTAGCAAGGACCACACCATCTACAAGATACGTTTGAACAATTTAATAATGAAAGATGATTGGAATGTGAGGCATGACATCGCTGGTATGCGAGACGTGAAGTCGCTTGTAGTCACCAGTTGACTTGACGTTGACCGTGTTGTGGGGAGGTTTAGGTAGGGAAACCGCCGCAGCACTGGGGCACGACTTCCCCCTTAGGACCTAAAGGAAAGGACAAAGGAAAGGAACAGAAAGACGGTGGGAGGGAGGAGTGCAGAATGCGAGAGCGAATGGGAGGACAGGGTTAGGTGGGTATTTATAGAAATACCGGAAGAGGCGTGGTCGATGTGTGGCCCGGCTCCCGAGAATTACCTTCAATTATTCCCTTCTCAATGTTTCCCTTCCTGCTCTTGAGGATCAAACCGGTCCACCTCGCACTCAGAGGTCAGATCCCTGTGTGCTGTATAAAATGAGAGACGTCACATCACATTCCTACACCTCCCATCCCTGTCTGTACACCTGATACCTGACAGTGTCTGAGCAGAGAGAACCACACCTCAAACCGGTATGTCATGTGAGCGGTGTGTGTGTGTGTGTGTGTGTGCACCTGCTTGTGTGAACCTGCTTGGCCAGATCTAGCCTTTCTTTCCGAGCGATGATTTGATTTGCTGTGTGTGACAGTGTGAAGCAGAGAGGGGAAGACACGTTCTCCATCCGACTGTCCCCTCCCCTCGCAGCTCCAAACCACAGCAGAGGAACACTGCAAACACTGCAAGCCAAGTGCTGCTTTTCATTGAATATGACGGCACTGTAATGGCACTCACTGAATGCACTACCAAAAGAAAAGCTAACGCCTGGGGTTAAAAGGCCATTTTGAAAGTGAGGAGTAGAGCAGAAAAAGGGAAGGAGAAAGAAAATAAGCTACTCTGATCATACCCTGATAAGAAGTGAAAATGAGTTATAAAATATGGATGTAGTAATGCAGGTGGATTTCTTCATGACTCAAACTGCTCTCCTGTTCTTTTACACTACTGTTGGCTCTGCTTGCCTGCTTAAGTAACTCCTTCCTTGTAGTCTTTCTTATCTTTTTACGGGGAGGATAGTGTTAGCTTTTTGCCCCACTGGAACAAAACAAAATCCAGTATGCACATTCGTGTTCACCAAAGAAATGGCAAATGAAGCTTAGCGTAACCTCCCGCCAGGAAGACTATCTCACTCCTTCTCATTCCCCTCACTCTCCCTCTCCTCCTGCTTCTCATTATCAGCTGATTGGTGGAGTTTACTCTTTTAGTTTAACCAACCAGATTGAGCCACAATCTCTATCAGCCAATCACATCTTTGCTGTCAATATTTAATGTTCTCCTCTCCGTTGCTGTCAGCTCTCACTTCAGCGTGCTTCTTGGCGACCCTCCTCGGTTCACCTCCAGTTCATCATTTCCAGCTCCAGGCATGAGCTCCTCTTCTCATAAGATAAGATAAGATAGACTTTATTAATCCCACTCTAGGGAAACTCCCTTGTTACGGAAGCTCAAAAGAAATACACACACATCAGAATAACAAATACACAATAAATAGACATAGGAAAAATATACAAAAAGTCTTGTAAGACATAGAAAAAAATAGAATTAGAGTTATAATAATAATATGTACACTATATAAACACAGTACATGTACACATTTATCAAGATGAGTAAGGTGCGGATGAATAGAAATGACATATTGCACAGTAGGAGGGGACACGGAGTAATGAATAAATAACTATGCATAGTGTAGAATATTGTCAAGTGATGGGTCATGTTGCAGAATCAGCTGGCAATGTTGTATTAAAGATTATAAAACAAGTAGATCCGACCAGACAATCTGATTGGTCAACTGGACATTTAGAACGGACACACCCAGAGCCATTTGAGCACACCTGGCGCATCACTTAAAATATCACTCCGCCATTTCTGTGTCAACATTATGGAGTTGAATTAAAAAACAGTTTCAAAACATTTGTATTCATGTGAGTAATTCAGGAACCACAGTGGAGCTCACAAAAGCTCTCCAAATAGTATATAAAGTGATTCATCGAACTAAACGACTTATTTGTTACAATGCTCTGAAGTTAACTTTCACTGGATATGTTTGGATCAAAATAGCTGCTATATGTGATTTTCGCGGACGTCGATGGAAAATATTTTTTTTTCCAGCAGATATATTAGTTACAACGAACAAGATTGAGCTAGCAAAGCAGTTTGGTGTTTATATGTGCAGTAATTATTCAGTTTGGGAAGTCGAACAATCTCTACAAAGCTATCGTTAGCTTACGTTAGCTGCTGACTAACGTTTTACAGGGACAGGAAATCATCTCTGTTGTTTGAAGTCGTGGATGTTTAGTACCTAAATCTATCCAAGGAAAAAAATATTATTTTCAGCAGATAATCTTAGTAATTACACGATAGAGCTAGCAAAGCAGTTTGGTGTTTATATTTGCGGTATTTTTTCAGTTTGGGAAATCCCACGATCTCTACAAACCTAACGTTAGCTTAAGTTGACTGGCTGACTAAACAGGTTGCTTTTACATTTTGAGACAAATTGCCCCACAATATTTAGTTGGTAACCATTTTTGTATAATCGCAATATTACACTCGAGGGTTTGATTTAACGTCATTATTGACAGTGATGTGGCTAGGTTCGTGAGCACTGTTCGTAAGCATCACACTCGAGTGTAATGTTGCTTAAGTCTGACTGCTGCCGGATTAAAGGCCCTGTGGTAGCACTCCTTCTTGCACTGGGGGTGCAACAGTGTGCTGCTGAAGGAGCCGCTCAGGGAATCCAATCAGATCTCAGCATCCTCTCCATCGGGGTTATCCTGCACTACTCACGGCTTCACGACCCCCTTTAAAATATGATGATGTTATGTGATGACGTCACATTTGGCCTCTTTATTCAAATGGCAATGCATTTTGCATTTGACAATTCAGTCTGCAAACTGGCAACGCAATCCTCAATTCAGTTGGAATTATTTTGACTAAATATTTCAATGAAAGCTCAAACAATTGCATTTCATATTGCCGTTAAAATAGAAATGTATTTTGCAATTGTCAATTCAATTTCAATATTATACAAATGATTATTGGCTGCGCCGATGTCTAGGGGGTCACTTCACTTCTCAGACTGAGGACTGAGCAATTTCAGAAACTTTCTGGAATTTCAAATTTCTTTTGTCAAGATAATTTAGACTGAATTGAGGGTTGCATTGCTAGTTTGCATATTTAATTGCCAATTGATAAATGCATATTCAAATTGAACGGCATAATTGCAAATTGAATTGACAATTGCAAAATACATTGCCATTTGCACACGTCAAATAATCGTTCACTCAAAATGAGCTCACTCCTTATTGAACTACTCATTTTGCTGAGCTCCTGTCCTCTCCTGTAGCACCACCATCAGGATAAATGTCCACTTACACACGAGAAATACTTACACACACACACACACACACACACACACACACCAGAGAATAAAAGTGTCTTAAGGCGCATCTAAAAAACATCCACAGACTCAGCCTGTCTAATGGCTTCTGGCAGGCTGTTGTGATAGTGTTTTTCTCATCTACTTCACAGGTGCTGACAATGTGCTGTAGGAATTCTTTTTTTGTGTTGTGACAGCAGGTGCCTGCTGGGAAGGAGTGACAGAGGTGAAGTATTGAGACTTTCTACAGAGTTAGAATATTGTCCAGAAGAGGGTGCTACATGTCCAGCTGCCTGTGCTGATTACAGTAAGACTCTGTACCATGCCAGTTCACTTGTAAGCCTGTAGCTGAGCTCCAGCGCCTTACCTCCAGGAGACTGGGGGGGGGGTGCCTATGTAGAGCTGTAACAATTCAATGCTGTACAATGAATTGTCTCAGAAATAACCGCGATTAACAATATAATTGTCTCTTTCAATCAAATTTAAAATTATTTATTCCTTTTTTAAACAAATGAATGTTTTGAATGAATCCCAGGATACATATTTTGGTTACATCACTGTCAGGTGACCGATATAACATAATAACACAGGTGCACAGCCTATGAAGTAAACCATGCCTCTTTATTATCATCAAACATTGAATTTATTTCTAACTGTATCCCCCCTTGTCATTTTTGTTGCTATGAACGTGTATAATTAGCTAACGTTAGCTAAGGTCTTAAGGCGTATGACTGGTTATTGTTGTTTTTGTGGCTATACAGTACACTAGTGAAATATTGGATATTTTTTTACTCATGTTTAGAGAGGAGATATCTCGTTGGTGCAACTGCTAACAACTCATAATCAACTGAAACTTGACAAGTAGATGCTGATCTTCTGTCAGGGCTCACAAGCCAAAAAGGTTGGAATCCACTGGTTTAACCTTTAACAATTCATTGTATTATATCAGATCATCATATGTGTTTTTCTTATTCTGAAAGTAACTTTAATTAGTAACTACAGATGTAGAGGAGAAACAAGTAATACAATATTTCCCTGTCAAACGTATTGGAGTAGAATTAAATAGTTGCATCAAATGGAATTACCTCAAAATGTTACTTATAGTCAGTGGTGGAATGTAACTTCAGAAAGTACATTTACTTAAGTACTGTACTTAAGTACATATATTTGGTACTATTTTCATGCCATTTTCTACTTCTACTGCGCTACATTTCAGAGAGAAATATTGTACTTTTTACTCCACTACATTTATCTGTTACAGCTTTAGTTACTAGTTACTTTACACATTAAGATTTCTGCACACAAAACACATGTAGTTTATAAAATCTGATGTTTTATTCTAAATGAAACTAGCCAACAATATAACGGCCTACAAGTCCAGCTGAAATGATTAGACCATTAAACACAACAACTGTTTGGATCCTTTACACTTTCTACAACGGGAGGAGAGTTCTTTACTTTTAATACTTTAACTACAT
This sequence comes from Sander vitreus, assembly GCF_031162955.1. Classification (NCBI taxonomy): domain Eukaryota; kingdom Metazoa; phylum Chordata; class Actinopteri; order Perciformes; family Percidae; genus Sander; species Sander vitreus. Next base: position 5,171,949 of record NC_135869.1, on the reverse strand, counting down.
TTCAATTTAAAAATTAGATGCACTTTGGAATTTTCCTTTTCTCTGGATGACCACCTAGAGCAGGGGTGTCAAATTCATTTTAGTTCATGGGCCACATCCCCCTAATTTGATCTCAAGTGGGCCAGACCAGTAAACCACTCCAGAAAGACATTTTGACGTGTCATAGTAGGAAAAACACAGCTGAAACTGATAACCTTAACAATGGCTCAAGTCCATCAAGTGTCCCAGTGAGCTAGTTCAGTGAGTCAGCACGCACAATACCAGGGTCTCTCCTAAGTGGAATGCAGCCATCAGTAATGGTTTTGAATACACCTGTGCTTTTCCTACTATGACATGTCAACATACCTGCCATGAAAAAGGTCTATAAGAATTAACTGTCACGTCTCGTCCAGTGTCAAGTTTCTGTGTTTAGTTGGTTTCATGTTTTCTGTTAGTTTTTTTCCCCATTTCCTGTTTTATTTTGAAGGTTCTCTGTTCTCCCCAAGGGGGTAAGCTTCGCTTCAGAGCTCGAACCTCCTATGGCGCCATTTTGATGCTACAAAGCGATCACCCGACGTTAGCATTCCATTGACTGCCATTCATTTTGACGTCACTTTGAAAGCGAATAACTTTACATCTGAAGCGTTTAAAGACTTTATTTGTCCATTGTTTATTTCTAAAGAAACACGACAATGTATAAAAGGCTCCATTACCTTGTATCTCACGTTATGGCTCCGTAGTAGACGTTTTTGTAAAAATAGGCTAACGATTGTGTCATAACCACGCGACTTACTGTCTCATAGTAGAGGAATTACCGTATAGTACAGGAGAAGCTCGCAGGCAGTTTCGACTTACATTAGCTGTTTAAGTTTAATTACTAATGTTAACTAGCATTTTAGTTAGCAATAATTAGCCTGTGCCTATGTTATCACCTTACATATACCTACGCTCTCCGTCTCTGGTAGATTGGGAATGATTGAGATTTCTCTTGGCACAGCTACCAGAAGACTTCCAACTTTCAGACAGGTTGCTCATGTCACATCTACGTCGTCTCTCTCAGTTGGAGGCTGCGCAGTAACGCTCAGCCATCACCGGAAAAGTGCTTCTAATATCCTTCACTGGTCTCCGTCCAGAGCAACGGGATCTGTTGGTCCATTCTTATATACCTTCTATGGTTCTCCCTTGTGTTGTCTTGTTTTACTTCCTGTTGTATATTTTCCCGCCTTTGTGATTGTCTGCTCCACGCTGATGTCTTTCACCTGTTCCCCAGCTTTGTGTCACCTGTCCCTTGTTACCTCGTTATCCTCGTATTTAGTCTCTGTGTATTTCTCTGTTTGTTGTCGGATTATTGTTTCTGTGTGTCGGTTTTTCAGTCGTGTTCTGTGCTGTCTTGTCTTTGGATTTATTCGTCTCTGGGTACCTGTGGTTTTGTTTCCCCGCCTGGATTACTTTTGTTGTTAGTTTTGCCTGCCTACCTCTTGACACTTTTTGTTATAGTTTTTGTTAAATAAATCATCTACTCTGCATTTTTGGGTCCTAGCCTTGTTTTCCCGTGACATTCACAATAAATACAAAAAACAGAAAAAAAAAGTGTACAAAATAGCTGTTTAGCATAAGAAAAAGGAGGCTGAATGGGTCGAGTGCAGAATGCAAAAAAATAAGTTTAAAAAAGCCATAATTCTGATTTAGGATCTGATTCATTTCTTTTCATTTTTTTTTTTTTTTTCATTTCATCATTTTTTTTTCTTTTCCCGGTGGAAATGTGTTTTCATAAAAATAAGGTTCAGGTACGCTATTTTGTTTTAGAGCTCAATAAAGTTGACATGCACACATATACTGTATGTTGCAGAAACATCAGCAGCGTCAAATGAGATTAGATGCAGTTTGACTAGGCGATGATGAGTGATCAAAAGGCAATGATTCCTGTAATACATGCTGTAGATGAGGCTGTGTATATGGCAATGTCTGTGATAGTTTTAAGGTTCAAAGTTATGGTCAAATGCTGAGGCGGTGGGGTTAGAGGGAGTGCCATCTTGGATTTGACTGGATTAGTTGGTCTCGGGTTCCCATAATAGCAGATCACAGCTCCCTGTCCCCAATCCTATCTGCAGCCATTACAAGTCAAAGAGTCAGAGAGTCAGAGCGCTGATGCTTGGCCCGAGGCTCGTTAACCTTAGAGCTCCACCGTGGGATTAAGCTAACAGGAGGATTGGAGTGCAGACACCCTGATGAGAAACATATGGAAGAAGGCCATCTACTCAGGTTTCCAACACAAGGCTTACTGGACGTTAAGATGATGATTGGGATTGAGCTAGAGACATTTTGTGTGTATTACTCTAACATTAGTCTATAGCGAAGATGTTTCCAAGGGCGTAAATCCCAGGGGGGTCAAAACACAAAAAACATTTTGAGTCCCCCCCTCCCTTGCCTCACAGTGGTTTGATCCACTGCCTGCTGTACCTTAGGATCTGCACTAGACTCACAGTCACATCAGTAGTGACAGGAATGTTGTAAGGTTGTTCAAGGCTGTTTTATTCACATTAAACATCGGATGAAGTTGTTCTTTTCTCAAATAGAAATGATGCTGAGTAATTAATAAATTAGTCATGACAAAATGTTCGTTATGTTAGTGTAATATAATGTAGCCTAGCTTGTTTAATAGCTTGTTGGATAGAAATGCACCCACTACAACCAACGTTACCACAGCGATAAGCCTAACGTTATGTGTGTGAACTGATATTAGGGTTAATATTGAAGATCTACAGTTGTGTTTTGCTGAATATGAAGTTAAGTGGCTGATCAGTTAAATATATATCCTCTGTCCCAGACGAAACCTAATATTTATGTGGAGGACACAAGATCATTTTATAATTATAATATGACCGCGTGGTGAACCTATGAAACAAACTCATATTTAGACATCTGACGTTAAAGATTTGTGTTGTTGTTGCTCAGATAAAATGACAGAGAAATGAAAAACAGGCATAAGATCCTTTTTCAGTACACCAAAACGCCAAGTAAGTAGGCTACATTAAGTCCTCATATCAAGACAATTTGATAACATCTTTATAAGAATGGGTGCTTATGGAAATAGCCTACTAACGTCATTATCTCACAGGCAAAGGAGACAGAAAGAACTGAGGGACAGGGAGACCAGGGACAGTCAGGTGGAGAGTCTCAGGGAGACCAGGGACAGTCAGGTGGAGAGTCTCAGGGAGACCAGGGACAGTCAGGTGGAGAGTCTCAGGTAAGTGTGTTGAGCTCAGTTCATATTTTTGGGGGTGTGTGTCTGTCAGTGTGAGCAGATGAGCTTTACTAGTGGCTCACTAATTTACATTATGATCAGCTAATTTAAAAAAGCTAATGTACAAAAGCATTGTATTTCTTTTATATGGGGACACTTTTTGAAAATAAGTAATTATGTTTTAAGGTGTGTTTGTGGCTTAATGGTAAACAACTTAAAAATAAATACATGGTTTTAAAGAACAATATTTTGGTCAATTTAGTCAGCTTTTTTATTGAATCAAGAGAAACACACCGTCCCCTTCCTCTTCCTTTGTGTTGGCGTTCTAACCTCCGGTGGATTTCTGAGGACTATGGTTAACTGCTCCTCAGATCTCTGCAGGAGTAAATCCAGACAGCTAGCTAGACTATCTGTCCAATCTGAGTTTTCTGTTGCACGTCTAAAACTACTTTTTGAACGTACACGTGTTCCACCAAAACAAGTTCCTTCCCGAGGCTATTTTACAGAGGCACCGTGGCTCCGTCCGCGCTTAGCGCCACCAAGACGATTGTGATTGGTTTAAAGTAATGCCAATAAACCAGAGCACGTTTTTTCTCCCATCCAGGAATGCTGTGTGGACTAGACAGACTCTCTTCCGCAGCGCTGTGGAGGAAGGTCTGGCTATGCGAGACTACGCTAACATCAGTGAGTCATTCCTTCCCATATTAATATTGAGACCTTATAATTACTATAGGTCAAATAAACCAGAGCATTGTTGACAGGATTGGGAGACTCTTCTGGACTCAGTGAGAGCACACATTTTCTATGACTAAAGTTTAATACAATCAGGAGAGACTTCGTTGCAGATATGCAAAGATTTATTGTACATAAGCATAATATGAAATGTACAGAGTCTTTGGGGATTAGACTCCATCATTAAAAAATATTTTAAAGGGGTATAGAAGCCAGACATATCGATGGAGCCTAGACGCTGGTGATGGTGGAGAGGGAACCCGGAGGTTGCAGTGGTTGACGATGCCCGGAGGTGGAAGGGGGAGGAGGAGGGCTGCATGCTTGCCTGAAGAGACAGCTGATAGCAAGGAGAGAAGACATTTAAAGCAGGAAGTCATGCTGTGATTGGTTCATGAATTTCCTGGCCAATTCTGGTTGGTTTACTGAAAAGTGAACGCCTCTTAACAGCTGAAAGTTTAGGGAGAGACAGTGGTGATTGAAGTAATTTAGGAGTCTTATTGAAAGAATTTACTAGCTTCGTTAGTCTTATGAACTGCATAAAAAGATGATCACTGCTCTGATCGCTACTATGTTTTTTGACTTATGAACTTCTGAAAAGCTCCAGAGCCGGGAAGCACGTTGTTTTACTATGACAATAACTAAGTTTTTAAAAAAACTGTGATATTGATATATTTGCCGTATTTGTTTTTAATGTGGTGAACGTTATTAAAAATGCACAATTGATTAACATTAATAGGATAAATCACCCACTTTGGGAACCATTGCACTATAGAGTCTGCAGTGTTCAAAACAGCCAATACAAAAATATTGGATTGACAACAATGACAGATTTTTGATGTTTTAATAGGCTTGATAGGAATGGAGCTAAAAAATGCATTCCTTTTTTAAGATAACCTTTTTACGTTAACATTCCATGACGAATCACGCACAAGTTGAAGGAGCTGATGGGATTACATTTCACTGGGACTGTTCCTCGTACCATTTCATGTGACCAATAACATTGATTGAACTTTTTAGTTGGCCAACGTGTTGGTTAAGGATGAACAGGACAGTGGTGCTAAAGGTCTTGGCCAGGGTCACAGGGCTGGGCTGTAGTCAGGATTTTTAGAAATACTGCTCTCACAAAAGAGGTTTATAGATATTCAGCCATTACGGTATTTATACAGTACACTATTCAATTATTGTGTGAATGCTGATTCAGCAGCATTCACAGTACTGTTATCCGGTTCTTTATTCTTCAACTTTCTTTGGTCGCCTCTTACTTCTGCACACGTTCGGCTACAAAAAACATTCAAATATCAAAAATGTTCAGCTCTTTAAGCACATGATGGGACTTCTTAAACTTTATTTCTGCTATTTCTTTTTTTTTAAATATTAAGCTACATTAAAGTCAATGGAGCAATCTTCAAATCCTCTTCAGGGTTCTTCCTTTTTCTTCCTTCCTCCTCTAACATACTTTCACCTACAGCCGTCATTCAAACGTTAAAGGTCCTATGATATGCTGCTTTTTGGATGCTTTTATATAGGCCTTAGTGGTCCCCTAATACTGTATCTGAAGTCTCTTTTATATAGGCCTTAGTGGTCCCCTAATGCTGTATCTGAAGTCTCTTTTATATAGGTCTTAGTGGTCCCCTAATACTGTATCTGAAGTCTCTTTTATATAGGCCTTAGTGGTCCCCTAATACTGTATCTGAAGTCTCTTTTATATAGGTCTTAGTGGTCCCCTAATACTGTATCTGAAGTCTCTTTTATATAGGCCTTAGTGGTCCCCTAATACTGTATCTGAAGTCTCTTTTATATAGACCTTAGTGGTCCCCTAATACTGTATCTGAAGTCTCTTTTATATAGACCTTAGTGGTCCCCTAATACTGTATCTGAAGTCTCTTTTATATAGACCTTAGTGGTCCCCTAATACTGTATCTGAAGTCTCTTTTATATAGACCTTAGTGGTCCCCTAATACTGTATCTGAAGTCTCTTTTATATAGACCTTAGTGGTCCCCTAATACTGTATCTGAAGTCTCTTTTATATAGACCTTAGTGGTCCCCTAATACTGTATCTGAAGTCTCTTTTATATAGACCTTAGTGGTCCCTCTAATACTGTATCTGAAGTCTCTTTTATATAGACCTTAGTGGTCCCCTAATACTGTATCTGAAGTCTCTTTTATATAGACCTTAGTGGTCCCCTAATACTGTATCTGAAGTCTCTTTTATATAGACCTTAGTGGTCCCCTAATACTGTATCTGAAGTCTCTTTTATATAGACCTTAGTGGTCCCCTAATACTGTATCTGAAGTCTCTTTTATATAGGCCTTAGTGGTCCCCTAATACTGTATCTGAAGTCTCTTTTATATAGGCCTTAGTGGTCTCCTAATCCTGTATCTGAAGTCTCTTTTATATAGGCCTTAGTGGTCCCCTAATACTGTATCTGAAGTCTCTTTTATATAGGCCTTAGTGGTCCCCTAATACTGTATCTGAAGTCTCTTTCCTGAAATTCAGCCTTGGTGCAGAATTACAGCCACTAGAGCCAGTCCCACAATGAGCTTTTTTTAGGCTGTGCCATTTCTGTGTCTGTAGCTTTAAATTCTATTGAGGAGGCGAGAGGGGGGGGCAAGGTGGAGGGTGGGGGTGTGGCCTTGACCAACTGCCATGCTTTGCTTGTTTTCAAGCCATGATGTCTCTCTCTTTCTCATGGGCGGGCAAAGCAGAGAAAGGGGAGGTAACCTTTCCCCTTATGACGTCATAAGGAGCAGATTCCAGATCGGCCCATCTGAGCTTTCATTTTCTCAAAGGCAGAGCAGGATACCCAGGGCTCGGTTTACACCTATCGCCATTTCTAGCCACTGGGGGACCATAGGCAGGCTGGGGGAACTCATATTAATGTTGAAAAACCTCATAAAGTGACATTTTTATGCCATGGGACCTTTAAACTGTTTACGAAACCTTTAGCTATTACAGTTGTATTCAGCTTCATAATATATATTTTACAGTTTTTGTGGTATCGCTGTTTAAGTCGAGTGTTTAATTCAGGCTTTCTCTGTGTTTATAATGGAGTGAGTATTGCAAGACTTAGAGTGGGTGATTTACATTATTTCATTTAGCGGACGCTTTTATCCAAAGCGACTTATGTGATGACATCACCAGAGTGGGAAGCCTGGAAAAATCGTCCTAAAACCTCTATAACTTGCTCTCACCCCCCCTATATTTACTTGCCATACACAATTTAAACATCAAAGAGTAGTGACAGCTTTTCAGAAAAAGAAAAAAAATATTCCACTTTTGCTTCATACATTTTTGGTGTTATTTAACATTTCCTTGAAAGTTATACCAATTTAAACCATTCCCACTTTCTCCAACTATTCTCACTGCTTTACCTTCTTACTTCTTTTCTTAATTCAAATATGATGAATCTAAAAAATACTTAGCATCGCTGTTATCGCTGTTAAAGAAATGCATCATCAAAGAGCTGAAAACAAGGGTGTTTTTCTTCGTTAATGTAAAGTTGATGTTTATGAGCTAGGACAGTGACCAGGGCGTAATGATGTGCACATTTCAAATTTTAGAATGTCAACTCCTCTGGGTTGCTAAAACCCCCAAAACTCCAATGAAAAATACTGAGAACAAGACCTCAGGGTCCTCTGTGGTAGCTATGGATGGAGCTGTGAATATAAAATGAACTGTAGTGGAGTCTTCTCACCAGGGTCGGGGCTAGAAGGGGGAAACGGAGTGGCACCAGTGAAATAAAAAGAACTGAAATTAATAATGAATGTGATGTGTTTTATTTAGCAGAATTACATTGTGTTGTTCTATCCTATCCAATATTTCCTATATTTCTAAGCATATTTTCTATGCTGTATTCTGATAAAATGTCCTCCCCAATTGTGCCATCCCACTTCAAAAATCCTGGAATCGCCCCTGCTTCTCACCATGAGATCCTCAGTTTAAACTTCTGATGACGTGTTTCTGAGCTGCAGCTCCGACTTCTAATGCTCTGATACTTACTAAAGACAGTGGGACGGTAAACGGTACACAGCAGGGATCAGCTGGGTACCTGACCGTGCCCTCAGAGGACGCCCGGCAGGCAGCTGCTCCCCAGGGTGCCAGCTGGGTTACAGAACAGGAAGAAGCAGCTGCGAGTGATAAATTACATCCTGCGTGTTTGTCTGGAATACATACTGTACATAAACTGGGTTAGCAGTTATGACTACAAAGTGACATAAAAAGCACAATTTGACTGACAAGTGATCTCTTCCCTGTAGAAGCCAGTAATTTTGTATAATATCAACCGTGTTTTAAGAAAAATATGTTTTATTCCCGATTTCATGGAGAGGTACACTACAATCCTAAGCATAACAGTGACGTCTCTGATTGGTGGAGCTCACATGGAAATGTTTACCGCACCCGCGAACCGCGAACGGCTTTACTGAGCTGCTAGCATTGAAGTCTATGATCGTTTTGGTACACAGTCTTTTACTTTTGCCTTTTTTGCCGTCTTCTAAATGCGCCGAATCAAATGTTTTATGGTCATTAATTCACTTCCGGAACCAGAGCCGTTCACTGTTGAGCTCTAAAGGTATTAAGATTAGTCATGCTGTTTACGCCAAATTCATACCCTACCTATGTAATGTAACTTAAAAATGGTAACATCCAACCATTTTTGCCTCTTTTTGGGTTACAGGAGTGAAAATGAGGCATCCTTAACATTTGTTGTGTTTTTCCTTGGCCAATATGTTTTTCCCAAATGATGAAGGTCTTCAGATTTTTAGGCATTATAAATGGCTTGAAAGATATAGCTGCCATAAATAGGAAAATGAAATGTTGGTCCCATCTCCCAAGAGCCTTTGCTGCTTTTTTTGTGCGACTATAGAGCTCAACAGTCCCGCCCCTCCTCCGAGAGACCTTGGGTTCCGGAAGTAAATTTCCCATTCATTTCTCCCATTGACGTCTGGAAAAATCTGTACATAAAGAGTTTTAGACCATGCCTTAGGCTAACCAGATGGTACGTGACTCATAAGCATACAACGTATCATTTCGAGTAAAAAAACGAACAGAAAATCCCCAAAAAGTCAAAGGTACAAGACTGTGTACATATCGTCATTTCAGAGAGAAGGAACTACTCATCCCATAAACCACCGCGCACCATGGAATAAAGGAAGCTACATTAATTTAGCTAACAGCTAATTCGAGCGAACCGCTAGCTGAGACAGCATGGACTAACTTTAAAAGACCCTCAAAATTAAACCTGAAAATAACTGTTAAATATATAACAGCTGTTACGTCAGATGTAGCCTGCTTTACCCAGTGTTAAGTTTGAGTTTACGTTATTTTAGACTGAATCAAGCTGTCAGCTAGCGGATAGCCGAATTAGCTGTTAGCTAAACTAACGTTAGCTTCCCGGCAGAGGCTAACGGCAGAAGCGTGGAACAGATCGTGATTCGTGCAGTGTCGTAAATCCTCGTGACGGATCGTGCAGGCCGCACAGCTCGGGTACTGACACCCCCCCTCCTCACCAGCATACCAGAGTTCCACCAATCAAAGGTATCACTGTGGGATTGTGGGATTGTTCAGGATTGTGGGTAATGAAGTACTTATCCAAGACATCGTGAATAAAAGACATTTATCTCAAAACAAGGGTAGTGCCCCATGATTTTTGGCGTCTATATGAGCATATACAATCGCTGAGTCATTTCGAGATGCAGGTTTTAAGTCTATCAGCGACGGTTATGATTTTATGGCTTGTACTCCAATTTGTCAATGGAGAAATTGCATTGTATTTTTACTTCCAGAACCCGCTGTGGGCGGGACTGTTGAGCTCTATTGGTGGCCTGTGGTGAAGCCTACCCAAACAGTTTGGTTAGGTTTGGGAGGGGGGATATGACACACAGAAACATAATTAAACTTCTTAAATGAGCAATATTAGATTATTCATTGATTCTGGTTTTTTTCAATGAAGGAGGAGTAGCCTAGATGTAATTCTAAGATATTTTATCTAGGTAATTTAACTTTTTGTGGAAAACACATCAGATCAGATCATACTGCAAGACCAGCTTATTATTATTTATTTATTTCAATTGGTGTTGGGCTTTAGTTAAGATTAAGATTAACTGTATTGTCCCACATATTTGACTTGGGCAATCATAGGGGTGCATATTCTTTACAAATGTGTGTTTAATTTATCTAATGAACTACAGCATCACAAACCAACAGGGCCTGGACTAGAATGGGGGCGGGGCAGAGGTGATTGGCCCCTCCTGGTGCCTGTTCTACCAATTTTTCCAACACTTGTCACATGACCAATTCATATTTCCATGATGACTATCCAAATTCTGATACCATGGAACCAGCACTGGATTTTATTTTTATTTTTTTAAGTGGCATACTGAGCCTTTAGAAAATGTGTAGGCTATTTATCAGATATACAATTAGTTTAGAATGAAGCAAGTGAAACTAATAATGAATGTGATGTTGGTCCCCCCCGACGTCAGTCAGTAGGCTAGCTCATACAGTTAAATAAGGTGACTGTCTAGCCCGCGGATAGCGTACGGGCCGTTTTTCTTAAGTGGACCTTGAATGCAGCAGCTCTGATCCACAGGAGTCAAATGTACCCAGCACTTGTCTCCTTACCTGCTGTAGGCTACGGACAGGGACTGTTAAGAACTGTGTACCGTGCGGCGCAAGAAGAGACACTGAAATGTTGTCAAACAGAGGTCAGTCAGCAGGAATAAACCCACGTGTCGGTCAGATTAGAATAGGGCGGACAGAGCGTCCCGTTACCGGCCAGCAGTGTCCGGCTCATTGATTTGAAGGGGGATGAATGCTGACACATCCACGCAGTCAGCGAAGGCGCGCGGCCGTTGACGGGTCGGAGAGCGGCTGGGCAGAGTGATGCGTTTCTGGGACGGGGGGGCACTTCTACGTAGTTTCTACTGTTAAAGCTCACAGCGGCAGCAGCGGCGGCAGCAGCAGCGTGGGGGCTGAACACCTGGACCACATTTGGATAATATGTCTCTGCTGAAACAGCGGGGGAGAGAGCTTGAGCGTTTCGATGGACTGTCGCTCATTTACTGGTACGTGACAAACGACACACACACACACACACACACACACGCACAAGTTTAGGCTCAACTCAACCCCTGCTCTTCACCGTGGGAAAGGAGAGAACGCAATACAAAACTTAATTTCGAATCTGGCGAATTATGTTTCCTTATAAACATGCCTGTGTAGAGCATCCAAAGTAGGCCTAGTATTGTTCCCCTGGTAGATTCGGCACACTTAACCCATCAGGCTCAACCAAATGGGCTACAGGCACAGAGCGATAAAGTAAATAACACCATAAAGTAAATATAGTGGAGAAAGTGTCGTTTTTTTCCCGCTAGGGTAGCCACATTTGATTCATAATTTAGGCTAAAGTAGCCTATCTTTAGCGTTGCCTAACAATGTGTGTAGCCTGTAACTTTTAGTTTTTTTGAAAATGATGTGGTGTGTAATGTAATGTCTTTGTCTAATTTGGAATTTAATTTTGATTTGCACTACAAAATACCAACAGTACTTTTGACAAAACCTTTACTGCTCTCTACCTTTACTATTAGTGATTGTAGCACCTGTTTCAATAACTAGCTACTCAATGTAAATTAAGCAAATTCATAGTTAACAGACATATATGCAGTTAAAGTATTTAAGGAGTGGAATGAAGCCTCTTTAGGGTTACTTCCAGTGGCAATTTATTTATTTATTTATTTATTTTTTTAATTACATTGACAATATGAAGCAACATGCAATGCCAATGACAGGTGTATCATCTTTTTGACACACTATTGAAATTGCATTATCCTACATGACACAATGTTCAGAGCCAAATAGGAAATACATTTAGCATCTATGAAAGCAACAGAGAAATCGCTCTCCCAGGAAAACGATATGAGTTTTCCCATATCAAAAATGGATGAATACAGATGGAATGTGAATGATCGGCATGGGAAAAGTAGGGCAGTTTTGGAGAGAGTTCATTGTGTTCCTGTGCTCTGTCCTGAGGGGAGGAGTCAGTCAGCTAAATGTAGGTGCTGAGTGGACTGTTGAGGCTGGGTCAGCCGGGAGCGCTTAAAGGCAAGCTGAAGGGAGGTGATAGGACACTGTTGGATGCCCCTCTCTCCGGATACAAGCCTTCTCATCCCCTCAAACAGAACCACCCCTAAAAGTTTCCCTCATGATTCTCTCCTCCCAGAAGTTACCCGAGCTCTGGGACTACTTTCTGATTTACATCTCAGGAGCCCTAGAGTTTAATCCTGACTGCAAAGACATAGACCTGGGACTGTTTCCTCTCAGGATGAACCCCACCATTAAGACCAGGTAGGTGTGTGTGTGTGTGTGTGTGAGTGTGAGTGTGTGAGACACAGCGAGAGTCAGGAGCAGCGGTGCGGAGGGATGCTTAATAATCTGCTGAGAAATTGCTTCTTTAAATGGGCTGCCAGGAGAGCGTGTCCGTTTGTTTGGGTTGCGTGGGGAAAAAAGGATTGTAAGGATTGTCGAAAATAAACTCAAACCTGCACTTATTACAGGAACTTGATGTGCTTCACCGGCAAAATGCAGCGATGTTGAGAAAACGGGAGAATGAGCTATATGTGGAATGTGTACAGTATGTGTGACTTGTAGATCAAAATCAACATTTTGTGAGGAATGCCGGAAACTGGTTTAAGTTTGTACCATTGACAAGATATAGCCCAAGTCTGTGTTTTTTTTTGTTTTTTTTTGTAATGTACTAGTATACTGAAAATTGTAACGAGAGCAAAACCTTTTTTTAAATGGCTGTAATTGTGTGACATAAATTACACCGTGCAGTACTGTACATTACTCTGATAATACTTAAAATGATTGTATTCCTGATGCATATCTGAAATGTCTGTGTTAAAGGGTGGTAAACTCTGTTTGACATAATGTAAATGTAACTCGGGTTGGCAGAATGGTGGTAAGCGAGGGAACGACGCGTGTGCAATGGAAATGATTCATGCTGACTTTTTTTTTTTTTAATTAATTTGTATTGATGCAGTGTGTTAAAATTACAATGCCTGCCCTTTTAGTTGCATCATCTGTATCTCAAACTAAAAGCCATAGCTGAATAGATTTTGGAAGGTTGTATGGCTGCAGTAGGGGTTAGGCAGTATATGAAACCATAATGACTCATTATTAGTATTAGTTAAGAACAACAACAAAAGGCAAATGTGAAATGAATAGAGCATTAGTTCCTAGGACTGCTCAGATAATTTTTGGGCTTTTTTTGTGGCCTTTATTGGATAGAATAGGTGAAGACAGGAAAGGGGGGGCAACATGCAGCAAAGGGCCGTGGGTAGGTAGGCCGCAGTAAATGATCATTACAGTAAGGGTTCCCCATGTGTGGTCTGTGGTCCACCAGAGGGTCCCCTGCAAAGTGGGAAAATATTTCCTGCTACTGAAGCCATAGACCACAGTGTTTCCTCTAGAATTTTTTTCAGCAGGGGGTGGTGGGTGTTGTACGTCAAAAAGTACAGGCTTATCTGCTAATGTTAGCTACCGACCGTTACCTTGAAACCATCCAGCAAATAGACGGTACCGTAGGGTGGTTTAACGTCACCGCTCATTTTACACGCAGTTTAACAAGTGAACATTACTAGTTAAGTTTTTCATGTTGGTTTTGAGCGGTATGCACCCCCACTAACCTGGAAAACTGTTTTAAAACAGTAACGTTAATACAGCATGTCGGTGGAATACAGCGTTCTCCTGCAACGGGGAGTCAGAGGCAGAGGGACCGTCACCGCAGCGTTCGCTAACGTTAGCTTCTTGTCTCATCTGGGGTCTGATAAACAATAAATTCATCAACTTCAGTGTCCACGACGCTATTTTCCGATAAACTGTAGCTGTCATACTTCACGGGACCAGCGTGAGTGCGGATTTCATGTCGCGGCTTTCGTCGCCGTTTGTCACTTTTCTTAAGATTGAGTGACAAGTAGTACTCGCCCTGTTGTTCATCTGGTTTCCATGACTTCGCGAGTGATGACGTCCTGTCACTGTTCCAGTTGCTCACCCTAACGCCGCCTTAGTACTGTACAATGTACGATTCTCTATGACCTCTCTTATACAGATATAAATAGAAAGGCAGCTGCGTGGAGAAAAGTTGCCCAGCACGTTGACATGTCACGTCGGTTAAATGCGATATAGCGGTATAATGTCAATAGTTCGATGTCTGTTGCTAGCTAACTAATTAGCATTAGCAGGTTTGTTTATCAATACCATAGCAATGCTGGAATTGTCGGATAGGAACCGTCCGTAGCCTTTCGCAAGAGTTACATTTTTTGAACGCATCCAGATGACCAACTGACACGATTTTTTTTCGCACCGCACTCGTTCGGACCCATTCGCATGCAGTCTGCGAATCTCCATAGGAAATGAATGACTTCCGGTCGTTTCGAAGCCGTATCGGAGCTGATTTCAACTGCCAGTGTGAAGGTGGCGTAAGGAGAGAGAGAGAGCGGATGACAGTTCGCTTGAGTTCAGTAGAGCACACGGCTCTGCAGAGTTACGACTTTATGACTTTTCAACAGCTGAAGGTGCGCGGTGTACATAGCCGAAGCCCTGTTGTGCGTCTGCCCTATTTCTGATACCGTGGCGGCAGAAATATTACCGTGGCGGGCCGCCGCGGTAATATCAACATAGAGGAAACGCTGGACCACGTGTGTCAAATTTCACAATCAATTTTGGCTCACCTAGTTGTGCGCCAAACCAAACTGCTGAGTCTGCTCTGTGTGTGGCAGCCTGCTTTTAAAATATGTAATCATTGTTTTGCTTGATATGGTAAATTCTATCATGGCCAAGGAACTTTTTTACTGACTTTTGAAGGGTTTTATGTAGGCATGGGCCGGTTACCGGTTTTAAGGTATACCACGGTTTGAAAAGTCCCGGTTTCAAAACCACAACAATTTTCCGTTATACCGTTCCTGCGGTATGAGCTGTTCAGTTCAGAAATCCCTCTGCCTGCCAGTGTGCAGCGTAGAGTATCACTGCCCCTCCTCCTCCTCCTGTTGTTGTTGTTGTTGTTGTTGAATAAAAAATAAAATACAGTTCAATGGAGAAAAAGAAGTTGTTTTTTTACCCAGGCATTTCAAAATAATACGTTTTAGAGCTGTAATTGCAATACCGCAATACCGTGAAACCGTGGTATTTTTGCTGAAGGTTATCATACCGTCAGAATCTCATACCGGCCCATGATTAGTTATATGTCAACAGAAATGCGACAAAAGTTGAAAAAGCAACTAAAAGGTCAGAAAAGTCGACAATTTTGTAAAAAACAACAACAATGTCAAAAAGAAGCATCAAAAACAAGCAACAAAAATGCGACAAATGTCCAAAAAGAGACATGCAGTAATACAGTCAAAGATATTTTACTTTATCGATGAAATAAAAGCATGTCAATAACAGTTTAAATGTCCGGCCCTTAATGTGATTCTCAATTTCCAGTGCGGCCCTTTAGTAAAGTTGAGTTTGACACCCCTGCCAAAGACCATGTGTAACCGTGCCCATTCTGGTGGCTGTGTGGTCTGATGTTTGTGGACTTATTTAGGAAATATTTTATCAATGTTCACTGTCTCTCACAACTTCATTGCAACAAAAATACACAAGACTTCGCAACTTTTATCGCAATTTTTTTGCATAAAAGCTGCTGCAAATTCAGGCGTTTTGGGCCGCAAAACAATCTCAAAAAAAGGCCATTGAAATCCTGGAGGGACTGCCGATTCACACCTGTAGTTTGGTCCATTGTTGCCTTGTAGATCGGCTTTGTTTCCTGTTGACACTAACTTTTTTTTTTTTTTTTTTACAAATGAACCAAGAGGAGTAAACATGGAGTCATATGGACTGACGGATAACTCATTTATTGGAAAGTTTGGGCGGCTGTGGCTCAGGTCGTTGAGCGGACGCCTACCAATCGGAAGGTTGGTGGTTCCATCCCTTGCCCTGTAGTCCCAGGCGAGACACTGAACCCTGAATTGCGATTCAGGCTGCACCATGGTTGTGTGAATGACAATCCAAATCTGTATATCTGTCTCAGTGTCTCTCCACAGTGCTGCGGAGGAAGGTCTGGCCTGTCTACACAGCATTCCGTGATGGGAGAGAAACGTTTATCTCGTTTATTGGCATTTCTTTAAACCAGTCACAATCATCTTGTGCGGTGCTAAGCACCGCGCAGAGTCACGGTGCCTCTGCAAAATAGCCTCTGGAAGGAACTTGTTTTGGTGGAACATGTGTACATTCAAAAGTAGTTTTAGTCGTGCAACAGAAAACTCCGATTGGACAGATAGTCTAGCTAGCTGTCTGGATTTACCCTGCAGAGATCTGAGGAGCAGTTAACCATAGTCCTCAGAAAGCCACCGGAGTTTAGAACGCCAACACAAAGAAAGAGGAAGGTAACAGACATCAAAAAGGACATACAGCGGAATTTCTGGCGGCAACGGATCAATCCCGTGGAAGGCCGAGGATGTAGACTCCCATCCACTAATGTGGAGTAGGTGGATTTATGACCTATGCTGCAGCCAGCCACCAGGGGGCGATCCAGATGTTTTATACACTTATACAGTCAATGCATCAACCCCTGGTAGTGACAGGGTGAAACCAAGCGGTAACTTCAGGTCCTGAAAAATGAAGCCAAAGCTGAATCTCCTTAATGCTGCATTCTGTCTAATTTCCAGCAGGGGGAGACTCCACTGGCTCCAAAAAGAAGTCCGTTTCTATAGAAGTCTTTGGTGAAATGACCCTACCTCCTCCTCGATTTATTACCTCAAGGAACATTTTCCTAACACGTTTATAGCCTCAATTGCTAGTTTTAAGTCTTCTTCAATACAGCATGATGTTCATTTAGTAAATTATGGCTATTGGAAGAAAATCATTGGTGGTTATGTAAAGTATTAGAAAACATATTAGAGTCTGCCCACACCTTTCTGGTACTACATTGAATTATTGATCAATTAAAAAGGGGAGTGGCAGTAACTCAGTCTGTAGGGAGCTGGGTTGGGAACTGGACAGTTGCCGGTTCAAGTCCCCATACGGACAATGTACGGAGTGTGCCAGTTCACCCCCCTCTCACTCACTCGGACATCTCTCTATTTGTGCATGTAAAGGACCTGAGCATGTGTGTTATTCAGGCCTAATAATTGTAATTTCCCCACCTGGGAATCAATAAGTTATTATTATTATTATTATTGTACATGTCATTCCCGTTGATGTAGATGCTTCAATTGAATTCATTCTGTGTTCTGAAACATTTGAACAGAGACACATGCAGCATGAATCGCACAGGGCAGCTGCCAGCACAGATCAAACAGGATGCTGAGACAGTGAGACAGACGATGCAATGCTGAATGCAAACGCTGTTCTTTTCTTTTTCTCCGTCTCCTCCACTTAAATTTTGATGTTTTGCTTTTGGCACTAGCTGCTTGGGCTAGACGGAACCATCAGGCCAATATTGGCCTTTGGTCCAATTTCAATCTGTCTCTGCTCCCTCTGATTAGATGGAAGTCGTTAGGCCAATTTGTATATTTTTTTTTGTACAAGGTGACTTTTTTAAAATTATATGTATGTTGTGGGAGGATTTTACTCAGCAGTCAGTAAATCCTGAAATGAAAGAAATTAATAAAGGTTCTACAGGGAGGTAGGTAGGTAGGTTGATTGATTGATTGATTGATTGATTGATTGATTGATTGATTGGGATGGAGAACCGTAGAGTAGCAGGTGTGAAAGGAGAATTAGTCTATCGACAACGTTTCATTTCCCGGATTGTTCAGTTGCTGCCGTAAATTCCGCCAGATGTCCCATATTAATGCTAATTGTTTTTCTGGGGGAGGGCCCCCGGACGCCCCACATCATATGTCTACCCACGTTTGTTGATATACATCCTATGCCTTTTGGGTTGCCAGGCCAGCTGGTATTAGGTCAAATGTTTGTGCCATGTCACCAGGGCCTGGAAGCTGGCCCCCGTTGGGCCATTAATGTACTTCTCTAACCTCTGTGCTACCAACCGCCCAATATAGCGGGCTAGAACTGGCCCTGCTCGGTAGTGATCAACGCGGTACCGTTCTGCAAATCCGGTGTTTTTAGCTGAGCTGGACAGAGAATATTCGGTTAAAATATGCAATATGAAATGCTGTTCTGCCCTCATTGTTCTCCGTGAAGTAGGCTGGACGTGGTTTAGTGTTTAATGTGGACTGACTGCGTCGGACTCTGTTTAAAAATAGCCTTTGCAGTGTGGTAACTTAGGAGGCAATTTGGCCTTGTGTGCTCTGATTAATTTGTCATGCAGTTATCACACCAGTCATAATTTGAGAGAGAGAGAGAGAGAGAGAGAGAGAGAGAGAGAGAGAGATTGATTTAACATATGGCGATATTATTGCAAATGTGATTAATCGTTCGGCCCTAGTGGGTATCATAGCAACGTTTGTGTCCGGTTTCCCTTGTTGAATGATGAATAGATTACCGCCGCCTGCCAGAGATGGGGACTCGAGTCTGAGAGTCGGACTCGAGTCGCAGTTAAGTCGCACAAACAGTGACTTCAGACTTGACTTGCGACTCAACCCAAAAGACTTCAGACTTGACTCGGACTTCGAGACTCGTCAACAACCTGTTTTCATGTAATTATTGCTTTTTAAATTCTAAATTTATTCATGTATTTCTATTTTCTTGTATTGGCACATATACGTTGGGGAAATGTATGACGAGCTGCATGTCCCCTGCCCTTTGCCATAATGTGCAACGTAACGCATGCGCTATGCCTTATGTGCGCGCACTCGCATATCAAAAAATGCATTGACGATGGCGACACCAAATCCTCCCGGAGTTGTGCCTTTTGTCATTAGTTTTGCTTTCAATAACGTTGTAAACAGTGGCAGTAAGCCAACAGCTACATGCAAGGTGTGTGGCACCAAGATAAATGATGCTGGATCAACAACATCAAACTTCATCAGGCATCTCAAAACGCACCCAGATAGGTCAGTCACTTGCTAATGTGAAAGAGACGTTACATTTAGCATATATCGTCACAGGTAACAAGCTAACCATCGCAAAGAGTTGTGCTAATGCTGGGAACTGCAAACTCATATGATGCGTAATTGATCCCGTGGATGATTTGTAGGCTATTAAGTGAAAAAGGTGTACCGGTCCACCAAACACTGGGCCGTCTTGACTGTCTTAATTCTGCACATATTTCTGTTACTGTAGTCCTATTTACTATTTCATTATTTCATCCATGCGTGGCGGAGCGGATCCGTGCGCACTGTCACCTGCCGTGGAGACGCTGGCCTCACTAACCTCTCCTCCTCTGAGTCAGGTCTCCCTCGCGCTGGACTCAGTTTCACTGAGCCTACTAACACTTAGAAAATAAATGGCATTACATCAGTAAGTTCAAACTGATTATTGTGCGTAATTTGGACTGACACGGAGATGCATGTTGTTCTGTAACTGGTGTGGTGCTGCCACTATTCTCTTGGTTTCAACTTCGACATTAGACTTTTTTTGTGGTAAAAGACTTGAGACTTGACTTGAACTTGCCCCTCAAAGACTTGCGACTCGACTTGGACTTCCAAAAAATGACTTGTGAACATCTCTGCGGCCTGCTGGAATGGAGAGTTATTTCCTCTCACGCAGGCGCAGAACGTACGTGGTACGAGGGCTGACGAGAGGCGACGAGAGGCGACGAGGGCTGATGTGCGCCACTAGTTCTTGGCCGTCGGCTTGGTGTGTCAGGGCCTTTTGACGTTGATCCTCTTACTGTGTGTTTTCACTTGATCGAAGTTCATTAAAACAAATGGTCGCCTAACAATATCTGTTTAGCGTTCGGTTGCACCTTGCTACAGTAACAAAGCTTGCTAGCAAGTGCCAGCCAGGAAGTTCGACAAGAAAGAAGTTTAGTGACGTAATTCCTGTCCTATAACCAGTGGCGGTGCGTGGCAAATTTTACAGAGGAAGCCAGTGAGCTTAGTATGGCGATCATATTAGTGATAGACCGATTTTATCGGCCAGCCGATGCATCGGGCCGATGTTTGCGTTTTTACATGTATCGGCCAATACGCGGCTGCTTGTCCAAAAAGTTTGAGTTCAGTTCAGTGACTCCATGATTTTGAATGCCTCTCTATGGCCCGTGAGAGGTTTGCAAGATCAGCAAATCCAGCTTGGCTCCATGGGTTGTTTAAGGAGCTGCTGCAGCTTGACCGGTCAAACAAGAGGCAAGGCCAGCAGAAAAGCCGGTTTAATTTAGCGCTTCCCATTAGCCATTCAGTTTTAGCATAGTTCCCATCACAAAAAGATCGCACTTTTCCCTTTGCTCTCCCCTGAGTTAGATCCAGCTTCGGTGTAGGCCTACCGGTTTGTTTAACTTTCAGTTGTAGCTCATAAGCAAGTTTAGTGAAGTCATTTTTAAGAAGAAACTCAAGATCGCCATCCATTGTGTAAACTTGCTGCTAACTGACTGGTAGCTCAGTTGACACCGGCTACGCGTAGTAGCGTACCCGTTACCATAGTTACGCATCTGTCTGAGGCATGTGATTGGTTCAACCTGGCTTCCCTGGTTTTTTTTCTTTACGATGAATTGACCGTTCAATGTCGAGCTCGGTCAAACCTAGCCTTAATCTGATTGGCTGGCTGAAAATATCATTTTTTTTCTCTAAGGGATGCCAGGAAAGGCTTTCGTAGCATTTTACTGACCACTAGACAGCACAGACAGGACTGCACCACACACGTTTCGCTCTACCAGCTATAGAAGAAAATGATAATGGAATGTTTTGATAAGGGAAATTGCAAAATCAGTAAAAGACACAACCGTAAATTTATAATTCCTACGGTTAAAAATATAAAACATAATTTAAAATATAAAATTATATTTTAAATTCTATTTTTATGGGGAGGCCAGGCTTCCTTTGGCCTCCTAGAGAAACCGCCACTGCCTACAACAAATATTCCCAGTTAACAAGTGTGACATGAGCCTCATTACTAATATTTTAGCTGCATGGAATGCTCCATAATTGAAATGTATTAATCACAGACTGGTATTTATTGATAAAATATCTGACGAAGATCTTTTTTTTTTCTCCCAAATCTTTATTATTCAAGTAAAACTACAATAACATAAGGAATACAGTGAATACAGAGAGACAGACATGAACATAAAGGGGTGTATAAAATTTACATTAAAGAGGTTGTAAGGCATTGCAAAATATCTGACCGAGAGCCGAGCTTCCAGCACCAGATCTTAGTCGTCCTGCATAATTAGCCGTGTGCTTTTGTTTACTTATAATCAACTGGAGATTCTGCTTGGGCAATGAATGAAATGAAACAAATATGCATCAGAGTAAATTAATTTAATTATGGTTTTGTTGACCAGGGGTTAAAGTGAAATTTGGTAGGTGAGGGAACCCTATAAGTTAGAGGAAGCTGGTTCGCCTGTTATACTGCTACTTCCTTCCAAAGGGGTGAACAACGCAAGGCTACCGACATTGTTATCTTCACTTCACTCAACTGACTTAATGAGTTTAGATCAAAGCCAGTCGACTGCTGCTGTTAAAGACGTGAACTAACCACTGACACTGAACTCACGGCTGCTGCTGAACGAAACACAATTTACTTATTAATCAAAGGTGCGGGAACACGGTTCTGGGGCGTCCCGGCTTGTAAGTTTGAATCTGTATTAAATCTCAACTTCATGCCAGCTCTCCCCTTACCCAATAGTAGGGTTGGGCATCGAGAACCGTTTCCTACTTGGAATCGTTACAAAAATTACGATTCCACTGGGATCGTTTCTTTATTGGAATGGTTTAGAATCGTTTGGAGGACTTGGTTTCAAATCTGAGTATGGGTTCAAAATTTATTTTGGTTTCCGAAGTGGTCAGGCGCTTGTTGTGTTGCAGCCTTGGAGCACAGTAAGCAGAGCTCTAGTGTGGCTTTATTTCACGTTGGAAAAAGCCTGGTAAAACTGCAACCCGCCATTGAATCAAAACTTTCCTCTTATTTGTGAAATAAGCATGTGACCCGTTTCAACTCCAACCCTCAAAGAATCGGAATCGGGAATCGATAAGAACCGGAATCTAAAGGAAGAATTGGAATCGGAATCGTTAAAATCCAAACGATGCCCAACCCTGTCCATTAGTGGTTAGAGATTAGGTGGAATAGTTGAAAAGAACATAAATAAACAACTTTAACGTAGATTTTCTTTATGGCTTTATTACGTGGTATCAGACGGTGCATAAACTCCAGTACTTCCCGATACCGATACCAGCGTTTTAGGCAGTATCGGAACATCTCTAATTTCAAAATAAAAACTGACTTTTTAAACTGAATTTTTGCCGGACAAACGCATGATAAACATACAGGTTAATTTAACGGACAGAAATAACAACATTGATCCATCATAAAACGGAGAGAAAACCGATAGCATGGGCCTTTTTCATGTCCGTACGTTTTTATAATCAGCAAAAAGATTTAGGTAACGCTAACTAATGTAAGCTGAAATAAGGTCAGACTGTAAAACACTTGAGTATAACGTGCATGATAGAATAGAAGTATAAGTAGAATCAAATAACAGAAACCCAATTTATCAATGGCAAAAATGAATTGCTACGTTAGTTGTTTTGCTAACGTAGCAATTAGCCCTATTGCTAAATCAGAGCAACACAAATCTCAATGAATCTCTTACCATTCGTCTGGTTTCACAGCTGAAAGAATGATATACTGTAAATATCAAGTTTACCAAAAGAAAGTATTGTGAGTTTTATTCAATATAATACATCCATGCAACAGGTTTTTCACCGAAAGTAGTTTCTTCTTCAGTCCCTCCAGAAAAACGCGATTATGTGATTGCATAATCAGCCAAAGTCCGCATATTTATCCGGGGGCCGCATTTTTTCAAATACGCCGCACTTTCGCCGCATAAATTGCCGATTTCCGCGCAAAATATGCGGGGCTGGCATGATTTCATAATCCCCGCATTTTTGTTGCAAAAAAGTCACATATATCTTAGCAGAAAGTTGAAAAATGTTGCGTTTACTTCACACAAGAGCAGCCATTTTCCCCTGTTGCCATGGGAACGTTATGAAGTGACGTAATTACGCGACATGAACATCATCGAAAAGCTGCAAACCCCGCGATGAAGCCACGATGAAACCGCCGTTTTTGCAAGTTCCCGCAATTTCATCGCATGAAATAAATATATAAATATCCATAAATATCCCGCATATTCCATCGCATTTTTTAAGAAAACGTGCCGCATAATCAAGGATTTTTGCCCGCAACAATCACAAAAAAACTTTTTCTGGAAGGACTGCTTCTTCTTTCTCTGGAGTCAACGAGCGGAAAAATACGAACAGCGCCACTCTGCCATTGTAACCCACTTGGTGGGAGGAGGGTGTAATATTCTTAAATCCTTAAATCCTGTCAACCATGCTGTCACCAGGATTCAAGCATTCTGCTGCTCCTACTGTCTACAGTCACCAAGTGCATTATAAACTTAAGAAAAAAAAACTCCACTTTAAAACCAAAACGTAGCACTATCCATGTAGCCTAAATGTGCTATTTATTTATTTAATTTCATTCAAATATTCCATTTTATACTGCAGATCTACAATATTGACGGTAGGGCTGGGCGATATGGACAAAATCAAATATCACGATATTTTTGACCAAATACCTCGATATCGATACCGCAGCGATATTGTAGTGTTGACTATTGGTGCTTTCACAAAATATTTACACAATGAGATCAGTAATGTGGATATAATGACTAAGTGGGTAAAGGCAAATAATAGAACAGTTACAACAGTCTGGTAAGTTCAGAAAATGACATCACTTTACTGTAATGCCGCCTTTAAAACCAGGAAAAGACAACACTGATGTCATATCACGATATTACGATATCCAAAATCTAAGACGATATCTAGTCTCATATCACGATATCGATATAATATCGATATATTGCCCAGCTCTAATTGACGGCCTTTCTTTGAAACACTGATCAAATCCTCACAGATAGCAGTTTATTTGATATTTGAATAATTTTCTTTATTTAGCCAAGTGTCCTTGACTTAAGTTTTATTGTGAAAGTGACCACAGGCAGTGGCAATGGCGGCAGGTGTGACTGGATGCACTTTGACAGGGTATCTACTCGACTCCTGTCCTGTGGAATTCAGGCCTCTGGTAGCAACAAACATCACTTTAGTTCTACTGTGACAGAGAAAAACAACATGCTCTCATTAAGTCACTTGGCCTTAGCATCTTTCTTCTTTATGATGTAGCCTACATATGTCCTTTGTTCCTTTCCTGTTAATTCAAGGTCATTATTTTATAGATGCATATGTAGAACACAGTCTGACAGTCCAACATTGTTTTAATAAATAAACAATGTCATAAGTTTTGCAGGTATTTTAATGTTAACAAACAATGAGAATCAGCTTTAATGGCCTAGTAAGCTGCACAAGGTAAACATGAACATTTGACTGCTATGTACAGTTTGTATATGTGAAGTGTCTATACATATACACATGCACAGGGGTAGATTTTCCGGTGGGGGGGGGGATGCGTGGGATTTCCCCCTTTCTAGTCTACATATCCCTACCTCTGCTGAATTATTTTAATTTTTAATATTATTAATATTATAATAATAAGAATCAGAATCGGCTTTATTGGCCAGGTTTGCGCAAACAAACAAGGAATTTGACTCCGGTTAATCTTTGCTTTCAAAGTACTACGACTCACTTAACATATAGGAATAAAACAGAAGGACAGTGAGAAATATATAAAATAAATACTGTTAAGCATACAGTATACAATAGAATTTAGAAAAAAAATTACAATAACAATTGAAGAGAGGGAAGGAATAGTGCAATACCAGTATGGTCTGAGATTTAAGATTTGAATATAAATACAGTGCAAGGCAGTCCAGTGCAATGGGCAAATATTAATAACAATTATGTAATCGTAAGATTGAAAATATACATGAGGTAGATGAGCAGAACAGTGTTGATTGACTTTGTTCAGTGTTGGGGGGGGGGCTGGGGCTATTTCTGAGCGTTCAACAGAGTGACTGCTTGGGGAAAGAAACTGTCTTTGTGTCGGCTGATTTTGGCGAGCAGTGCCCTGTTTCGCCTACCAGAGGGAAGGAGGTTGAACAGTGATGATGACAGTAGTATATCAGTTTGTATATTATATTAAGTTGAGATGTTTTCCGACACCAGTATCAGTATCGGCTCCGATACTGCCTAAAACGCTGGTATCGGTATCGGGAAGTACTGGAGTTTATGCACTGATCCGATACCACGTAATAAAGCCCTAAAGTAAATCTACGTTAAAGTAGTTTATTTATGTTCTTTTTCCGTTATAACTGACTGTCAAACTAAAAAGAACGTTCTGGGGCATTCATTGTTTGTGTTTGTTCATGTTTCACAAAGAGTTTAACCTGAGCCAGACTGACAAAGATATAAGTAATATCACATCCATACAGGGATAGTAGTATACAGTTGTTAAAACATAATAAAATATATGACACACTGGTATCGGATCGGTACTCGGTATCAGGAAGCAAAAAATGGTTTTCGGGCCATCTCTAATATTAAGTAATGTTTACCAAATGATTGTAAACCTTTAAGAAATCAGATTTAAACCGCCAAAAAACATTATTTGGATGGCTATTATAAAGTTGCAACTGATGGGCGCCCGGATAGCTCAGTTGGTAGAGCGGGTGCCCATATGTAGAGGTTTGCTCCTCGACGCAGCCCCGGTTTGACTCCGGCCTGTGGCCCTTTGCTGCGTGTCGTTCCCCGTCTCGCTCCCCTTTCATGTCCTCAGCTGTCCGGTCAAAAATGAAGGCCGAAAATGCCCATAAAAATAATCTTTAAAGTTGCAAGTGATGATTATAATACCTTGTGGTGTTGTGGCTTCCCGTGGGATTTACTGTACTAATAAACCGTAGAAACGCCATGGCCACAGCACTGTGAAAGCTCCCTGAACGCCATTTAGTAGAGTCTGTTCAGTTCCCGTTCTCTCTATCTCTGTGCCCGTATCCATTAACTGTACTTATGGACTCAAGCCCGAATATAAACCCAACATTTTATTAAGTTGGCTGTAAAAGTGTTAAACTACTTGAGTTGTTTGAATGACGGTAATCTGTTCAGATGAGAGTACAAATATAGTACAAAACGGCGTGTTCATTAGGACCCCAAAAAACTTTGGATAGCCTTAGTCTAATAAGATTTAACAGGAGTTGGGAGGAGACGTGCTGTGCACACATTGTTGAGATTTATAATACCATGTAACTTTCTGCATGGGTCATAGTAGGGTTTAAGGTTAAGTTGTTTATACAAAGTATGGTTACGTAGAACATTTTGGCTCCAGGTAATCCGGTATTTTATCTGCTGAACCATGCATATAGTCTGTACTTGCAGAATGCACATTAATGGACATGTCAGCCTTCACTGTCATCCCAAGTACTGGAACCAATGTAGTTGTTTCTTACATGTTGCAGACCTTTAGCAGACACTGAGAATCAACTCCATTCTTCTTGTCAGGTAAAATCAATGGGATTCCAATTCCTCTCTCATCGACTACTCTGATCCCAATTCCCTCTGCTGACGATCGATTTGTTAGGAATGAGTTTGGGTTTCATTTTCTCTCCACAGAAGATGTGGATGCTGAAGCAAAGTGCTGACTGGATTTGCCCCCAGGGAAGTTTGCTTGTTGCTGCTATTTTTCTCTCCCACTCCACCTATCGATGTTTCCTTACTTAGCTGAGTGGTCTGTTGTGTCTGTTTAGGAGTGTCAAAGGTGTCAGACACTTGTCCTGTTCCCTTTCTTCATTTCGAGTGAGAGGATGTAAGCGTGCTGCTGGTATGTGACCTAAAAGTTGTAATTAGCTGAGACGAGCTCAATGCCTTTCATTCAACTGAAGGCTAATTAAGTAATTCGGGAGGCCTTGCTCCGTGCATTTCAGTGTCTATTTTTAATCCTGGATTTTGCAGTTGCTAACTGTTAACTGTGGGCCAGTCTTTACATCAGAAAAGCTGAACTTTGAGTTGATTGTAGCATCA
Source organism: Sander vitreus (assembly GCF_031162955.1). Taxonomy (NCBI): domain Eukaryota; kingdom Metazoa; phylum Chordata; class Actinopteri; order Perciformes; family Percidae; genus Sander; species Sander vitreus. The sequence goes on along the minus strand of NC_135869.1, from coordinate 5,144,917 downwards.
TCTTCACAAGTCTTTCGAGAACGAAAGATGATGTCCATGTTGTCTTCCTTCTCCACGCCCAGATGGACGGCACCTAACACGCTGCCATACATCTGGTTTTATGTGGTCATTCAGTGTTCACCGCGTGGATACCTTTCCTGTTAAAGAAAGATGGCAGCGTGTCATATACAGTGCATACCAGCTTGTCAGACCCGGTGTATGGAGGTTTGCTTCAGTGCAGGACAATCATGTGTTTGGACTTGTTTTTAATACCCAGACATTTCCTCTGTACACTGTAGCTTAGCTTATGACACAGTTCTCTTTATTATGACTTAATTGATCAAACTGAATTAAAAGCATTTCTTAATAGTGCTTCTTAACTGTTTTATGAATTGACAGAAGAGTAGGGTGTCCCCGACCAATAATTTACATAGTCAAGTCAGATTCGTCAAGTGTTGTCTATAGTCGACTGATCGTATGCCTCGTTGCATATAACACCGTGGCTTGCTGTTCTGGTGTGCAGGATTTGGTGACTGTCGGGGCGGACGGATCATGCAGTGGGCTGTGCACTGGATCACGGCTGTGCTTCTGTATCGGGCGGTGGCACACAACTTGCATCTTACTTTGGATCATCTTACTATTTCAAATTGCACCCCCACTTTAGATTTTCTTTTCCCGGACCTTTTCGGTTAAAGATTTAAATCCCTGCCGCCAAGATGCTCGTCCATCGGTCACGGCTCATGGAGTGAAACGTAAATCTTTTCACATTTTTTATTTTATCATAATATGCTGTACAGTGTGTTACCTTAACGGGAGATAACATGTAGTTCTAGGTACAATCCGACATTGAGCACCTCCATACAGCCAAAATGGCATGATCCTCGTTTCATAACGCCTCTGTGTAGATTTGAATGTGAGATTGGCAGTCAAATCAGGCTCCTTCGATCGACGCATCGAATATTCGATTATATTATGTAATATTAGTCTACGCGTGGCAGTAAGCATGATCGGTTTGCGTATAGTAAAGGCAATGAGTTTGTGTTACCTTATTTGCAATGTCGTTTCTGACAATTTGATCAACCAAAATGTCTATTATGCTTGAGTAAATGAAACCTCAATCAACAAAACTACTTAAAAATAATAATATAAGTATTTAAATACCACCGTTAAAATCACCGGGAGAGTCCGACCCAGCCAGACTCTGGAAGGTAAAACTGAGATAAGCGCTCCTATTCAAGCGTAGGTTTGGCTTTTTCAACAGTTGTTTGGTAAATTGCTATTAAAAACAGTCGGAGAGGATATTAAGTGCTATTTTTATTCTCAATTCTTATTATTTTGGCGCTGGCTAAAACCTCTTTTGGGGGCGCCAAAAATGTCTCTATGCAGGGAAAAACCCTGCATCCAGCAGTTACAGAGCAACATTAGCATTTATTTGCAGTTGTTTGTCTCAACCTGATGACGTCAATATTCACTCTCTTTTAACTCTGTTTTGGTCTCCACCACCTTTTCTATATTTGTCTGCCTGCTGCTTGGTGCTGAGCAGGAAGTGTACAGTGGGTTTATTAGAGCTTTTTCACTGAAAAAAACACTGCCTGCTGCATCCACTCTCAGAGCGCTGAGAGTGGACCAAGGTAGATGATAGCTAACGGTCTGAGGGACGACTTTTAATTTATTCTGGTTACATTGTGGTTTGTTTTGTTTTCTACCTTATGCAAACATACATACATGTACAGTATTTCTATCTGTATGTGTTGACCTGAAATAGTGGTCTGTCATTAATTCTCGTCACAGCTCTTCAAAGTGTAGTTTCCCTGTCTGTTGCAGTGTTCCTACCTGATCCGCTTATGTGGCAGTTGGAAAAAAATGTGCAGGTACTCACAGGAAATTAAAATAGACAGACACAATCTCTAATGCATGTTATCTCTACTCAACCTGTATCGGTCCAACTTGCTTTTACATTTTATTAATAAACTCTTCATTCTTCTTAACATCGTCTGGAGGAAAATGGCTTTTAATTCTCAACGGGTAACTTCTGTATTTTTCAACTTATTTCCCCACACTATTTCCCCATGTATTTGTGTCTAAGTGACTGATGGCAAGTGACAATCTTTGACATTGGTCCAGTCTTAAGCAAGACCGCTGCAGTGGGCATTGGCAAAACAAGCTGCAATGTTAACGATAATGGGCAATTGTGCACCTTCAATGTCCGTCCTCTAAAAGTGCTGTTCAGATAAGTGTCTGACTAAATTATGTAATGGATCCATACAAAAGTAACCTTTTTGTTAAAGAGTAAGATCCTTTTTGTTTAACATGAAACAGCCCCAAAATCACCATCGCCAAACCCAATAGACTCCATTCAAATGAACAGTAATTTTATCATCGTAAAACACACTTCATTCATAGTGGACAGAAGAAAAAAAAACTATCAAAAGCCACTGTTCCAACAATCACCACTCTGGTTTGGTTGAAATAAACCCTAAATTCACCCATTTACATGTGGAAATATTCTGGCGCTATACACACTAAAAGTACTGATTATTTACAGTTTGGCGATGGCGATTTCTGGGCTATTTCTGGTTAAACAAAGAGGTCTATCTTTGTAGGGATCATTTTTACAATGTTATCAGACACTTAGAATAATCATCTGAGCCTGTCCGTTGCAAAACAGCACTTTTAGTGGATGGAAATTGATGGTGCACAAATCCCTCGAGTAGTTACATCGCAGCCTGTATCACGGCTGCAGGCGGCAGCAGTCTTGCTCGGTACTAGACCAATTTTAAAGATAGTAGTTACCATTAGTCACTTAGACACAAAAACAAGGGGAAAATAGGGTCCATGTTCAAAAATACCGAAGTTAGCCCTTAAGTATTTAGATGTGTTCCTTTCAGGACTGGAAACAAACCTTTACAAACGGGTCATTGCCTCTTTCCTCAGTCAGTGGAACTTTTCATTTTGTCCACTGAATCAGAATGGAATAACAAGATGTTGACATACGTAATAATCTTTTGTAGGAGACGTGTGTAGAAATGGGTTGGTCTTAGACTAATGCTAAAGAGGTCAAGAATACATGAAATACAATGTTCTAGTCCTTCCTGGCTTTACATTAGGGGTTTACTTTAAAAGCCAAGCATGTTCACAATTTAAGTGTGTGTGTGTGTGTGTGTGTGTGTGTGTGTGTGTGTGTGTGTGTGTGTGTGTGTGTGTGTGTGTGTGTGTGTGTAATGTCCAACAACATTGTTTTACAAGATAGCCTATAGAGACCAAATAAGGCACTATATTGTCACTATGATATTACTATAACAGTCAAGCTAAACGTTTCAGTGTGCCTGTGGTGGTTGACTGGTTGTTTACAACATAATGGCCTTCCATAAGGCCTAAAGCAATCAGATGATTAAAGATGGTTACCTCTTCAGAATATCACACCTTGTGATGTTTTGAGACCAGAAAACAGCAAGACATAAGCACTGGTTAATCTCACAGACAGTTTCAATTACACTATATAGGTATCAAAACACAAAGTGTTGGGACGGCACACGCAGCCCATAAAAGTATCCGATCAGGGATCTTTTATTAAAGCTATAGCGAGTAGTTTCTGTCTCCCCCATGAGGAATTCTAAGTTGTGACAACAACGCTGTCGGCCCGTCCACATGATACAAGTCTTCCGTGATCGCGCACCGTCCCCCACCCCTCCTCCACGCAATTATAAGTAAGGAGGACACGGAGGATTAAAAAAACATGATGGACTCTTCAGATGAGGTCATTATCTTCACTTGATTTTCTGCACGGGAAAGTCACCGGACGCCACAATCTTCTGAACACAGCCATACTGAGAATTAGCTTTGTAGCAACTCATTTGGCAATGGCTTGAATGTAACGTTCGTTAATATCAAAACGTTACGCACTAAAGCGTTAACAATGGTGGTGATGGGGGTTGCTATGATTTCTGCTGCCTGTCCACAGCTCTTGTGCGTGTTCCTGGGGTTCTCAGTCTGCCTGAGGGGACGGTGATGTTAAATGTAATGTGTTGTAACGTGTGTATAACAATGTCGGCACCTGATTCCTCGGACATTGTCTGGAGTTCATATGATAAAATGACTTACGAGAGCACAACGGTTAATGCACTAATGAAAAATGGTTTTCAGCCTGGAACATAACGTATGTATTATCCCATTTGCAGACACTTCCTCCATCCACTAGCTGCTGCTCATTTAGGTCTTTGAAACTAGGATAACATATTCATTCTTTTTCACACTGCATACGTCCCTTCTCTACATCTGCTTCTCCTTTGCATGGTCGTGCAGCCTGTAGCCACAGAGCCAGCGGGCCACCCTGGTAAGAAAACTATGGTTTATTACAACTTTAGGTCTTGATTATGATAACACTGTACTCTGTGCTCGCCTCCAACACTTTCAAAGCCTTTTCCTTTGCTGTGCTGTGGAAAACACTTACACTGTGCCAACACGGCCACCGTTTTGCTCACGGCTTAGCTCAGCACCAGTATCCCCCATCTCTATCGCAAAATAGCGAAACATACATAGAATGCATTTTAGTGAGAGACACCTAATGTGTTAAAATACTGTTACAGTGACATAACTGTTTGTTTAGTAGACAACTCCATGGGTTACCTTGATATTCATATACTGCTGGGGTTTTCCCAGGAAGCCAGATCCCTACATCTTCCTGGACCCTGTGAGCATGTCTGCTGCTCACTGCCCCTGCAGCCTCCCTTCCTCGTCTATAGGGGGCAGCCTTGTAACTGGAAACACTTGATTACCCATCGCTTTAGTTTTTGATTGTTCCCTATTGCACACACACAGTGTGCGTGTGTGAGCATGCGTGTATGTGTCTCTCTGTGATTGGGTCCGGGCTTGTTTGATTTCTCAGTGTGGATTGGATAATCCCATAATCTGATAACGACCCACTGTGCAGATTTAGTGATTAAAGTTGAGGCAAATGGTTGTTGCCATGGCTGCCAAGAAGAGTGTGTGTGTGTGTGTGTGTGTGTGTGTGTGTGTGTGTGTGTGTGTGTGTGTCCTGGTGCTATTATTTCAGAGAAGGATTGGCATGTTGGTGTCTAAGTGTTACGTGACCAAGATGATGAATTTGAAATGATTACCCTCTCTCACACACACACACACACACACACACACACACACACACACACACACACACACACACACGACTAGTTGGTCATGTTGGTCTACTTTGCACCTTTGATGAGTGTGGGTAGTAGTTGCTAGTGGTGCTATACAAGGATGTGGAATTAAATAGAATTTGCCGAATGGACATGATTTTTATTCACTATTTTCAAACTTTTGCGTGCGTCCGGGAAGACAAATGCTGAAGTAGTGCTGACATGTGCAATCACAAACGGGTTTATTGCCAAGTAGGTTTTCACATACAAGGAATTTGCCTCGGTACTTTGGTGCGTAATGGATTGAATGGAAATGTGCAAAACATATTGACCAAATAATGTGCAGTTGTTCACAATATGAAGTATATAAAGAATATGTGCAATGCAAAAATGTGTGTTAATGGACCACATTGAGATAGATTTGGAGACTTTACGTTGTGTCCACGGGGTGGAATAAGAGTCGCTTGTCAGTGGGGGCTCCTGGGCTTTGTTGATGAGGCCAGCTGAAGTCAGGAAGCAGGAAGAAACTGTTCTTGTGCCGTGAGGTTGAGGGCTGCAGTCTCTTGCCGGGGGGAGGGGGTGGGGGGAAAGGTTAGTCAGAATCTTTCCTGCTTGCCTCAGTGTCCTGGAGGCGTACAGGGGGGGGGGATGGCAGAATGCAACCAAATGCCTTCCCAGCAGAGTGAATGATACACTGCAGTATGTCCTTGTCCTTTTGGAGGTGGCAGCAGTGTACCAGATGGTTAACGGGGGAAGTGAGGATGTACTCAATGATGGCAGTGTAGAAGTACACCATCATTGGCTTTGGGAGGTTGAACAGCTGCCGCAGGAAGTACATCCTCTGCTGGGCTTTCTTGGTGAGGGCTGATGTCCAGCTCCTTGAGGTCCAGGGTGCTGATGGTGCCCAGGAAGCTGATCTGTCTGAGCCCTCTCCAGACCAAAGTCGTTTGCTGAGGCTTGCTGTAGGATTTTCTCAGAGTAAGACATCTATCACCCTTACTAAACGTTATTTTAAATTGGTGCCTCTTTTAACCTGCCCTTCTCCAGTCTCCTAAACGCTGCTTCCTTTTTCCAACCTTAGCTGTCTGAGCTTAGCTGTGAACAAGGGTTTGACATTGTTATAACTCACCTTTGTGTGTGTTGGTACACCGCAGTCTTTACCGAAGCCTACGTAGGAAGCCCTAGCCTCTCTATACTCATGACACAGACTGTTAGTAGCAGCCCTGCTAGTCAGTCCAAGCACGCATTAAGGTCCTCCACAGCTTCACTGGTCCACTTCTTAGATATCCTCACAACAGTTTTTCTAGAGCTGTATTCTCTGCCTGTCTGCAGGGAACAGGTGGACCATGCACGTGGTCGGAGTATTGAATGTGAACACCGACTGGTATGAAGGACGCAAACTCACAGGAGGAATAAAAGGGTTTACAATTATACATACATATACACACACACATCTGTGCTAAACGTATATTTAAAAATGTATTTATTTGTGAGAGAGATACAATGTAGGCATGCTTGCATGTTGATCCTAGCAATCATTTAAAGCATTATACAGTGATTCTTTCCTTTTTTCAGGTTATTTATAATTCATTATAGCACAATGTAAAAACAATCATGTAGCAGAGACTTAAAAGTTGGTTAAAATAGGCCGGTCCATCATAGTTGGCTTACCCATATTTTTGATTGTCAAAGTTATGTTATCATCATGATAATAGGCTACACAGCAGATGCACCATTGTTGGTTCATTCAAGGGAACTTTTATGGTCAGTATTTTTATCACTATTAGCCATTCAATATATTTGCTTGATGTTATTGCCTTTTCCACATGGTATTCAAAAAAACAGGCATGCACAAGGGATTCCCAGAGTAGTTGCTCAAGGCGTGATGCTGCTCCAATCAGTTTCATTTCTAACATGACTTTCTGACCTGAAATACTGAAATACTCTTGCCGTTTCCACCAGATCCCCAGATCAACCAGGACTGATCATTACTTTAAAGGCAACATAGGTCGTGACTAAAATGCATTTTGGCTAACTCTTAAAGCTATAGTGCGTAGTTTCTGTCTCCCCCATGAGGAATTCTAAGTAATGACAACAACACTGCCGGCGCATCCATAAGGCCTAAAGCAATCAGATGATTAAAGATGGTTACCTCTTCAGAATATCACACCTTGTGATGTTTTGAGACCAGAGCAAAAGAAAACAGATATGACACAAGCCTTACGTGATCGCGCACCACCCCCACCGATTGTCCATGCTGTTGCTTATAACCAAGGAGGACACGGAGGATTAAAAAAACATGATGGACTCTTCAAAAGAGGTAATTATCATCACTCGATTTTCTGCGAGGGGAAAGTCACCGGACGCCACAATCTTCTGAACATAGTCATACTGAGAAATCCAGAGAGAGTTGTGTGGAGCTGATAGTCTTAATTAGCTTTGTAGCAACTCATTTGGCAATGGCTTGAATGGAACGGACGTTCATTAATATCAAAAAGTTACGCACTCGAGCTTTAAATCTTGAAAGTTAGATCACTAACCCTAGCCTACAAATCTAGATGCACCCTAACGGCAGCAAATTTTAATTTGCAGCCAGGGGGGTCTAGGCACTCTCCGTTGGCTTGTGAGCTAGAAAAACCAAACTCTGGTCAGGCCAATCGCATCTTGTGTAGAGTCAGTGGGCGGGCTTATGGTGGCTGCTGTCTTCTGGAAGACTTGGAGTTAAGCTTTTCTTTGAGAAAAGAACAAAGAACGGCACAGAAGTCATTCTTAAAAAAGGAAGATGTGTTCGGAGTTTTGCCGACCGGATACGGCAAAAGTTGAATCTATCAACTAGCTCCGCTACCTTCTTCGTTGCTCTGCCTGGTTGTAGAGCTATCCTATAACGTGCAGAGGGAATTTGAAAGACAACCGTTTATCCTGCCCCTCGGATTGAGCCCTGTCAATGGTATGTTCCCAGACCCAACATCTTGATGTGGGTCTGGCTTGTCAGGCTACATGAACCCACCAACAGGGAGATATTTATTTGAATTATTCAGCCAAAATCACTTAACTAATTGATTGAGCAAAGTGATGTCCATTGTAAGGAGCTGTCTTCCACTCTTATGTATTAAATACAATAAAACAATGATACTGTAATATCACACTATCAGAACAATTAGCTTAAAGAGGTAACTCTGATTAGAACTGCAGAGTTGACAGTTAATTCCCACTTAGCCAGATACTGCTTTTAACATTTATTTATTTTCTTCTGCTGATGCTTTTATATTGTTAAGAGCTTAGTCTCATGGCACATTGGTCACTTAAAACACGTCCTTTGCAGTGCAACTCAGGCATAAACAGGTTTAAATACAACCCCAACCACACTAATAATTACACCAGCTGTCTCCCTCATCTTTCATTCATGCCAACTGCATGGACGAATGAATTAATATTCAGATAAACACTTTAGGCACAGCATGTGAGCAATATCATTAAATGAGTCCCAACATAACAATGTTATCGTATGCTTGGTCACTCTGCTTTACAGTCCCTGATAAACTTGACATGCTGCTGAAGGAAAGAAAAAGGAAATGGATTGTTGCCTCACCTTGGGTTTACCCAATCATGGTTAGGACAAGAATGGAAGGTAAACCTCAACTATGTGTGGATCTTTGTGAGCCAAGGCCATCATTGCTGATAGTCACCTGCTGCCTCACATGGAGGAGTGTTTGAGTGAAGGGTGCTTCAGTGTTTTCTACCATAGACTTGGCCTGAGCGTACCATCAACTACCATTACCTGAAAACAGTGGTTATCTGACTGCCTTTATTACACGCAAAGGTATGGCTTGGCTTCCGCTCCATCCGCCTTCAAAAAGTGCTAAAGGTCCACTTGGAGTACACAACTATCTCGACAATTGTGATTGCCCATCTCAGGAGGGGCATAACGGGAGCCTGCATTCGCTACAATGGTGGAGCTGGTGTGGGCACTACTGAGGGATACTAATAATAATATTAATACTAATTTTAGGGGCCTTTTTGAATGATGACAGTGTGGGGGAATTTTTGATTTGGTTTTGTAATGAGTTCCCGAGAGTGGTGGCTGCGACTGAAAACGCCCTGTCAACCCAGGTTCGCCACTTGGTCCTGGCGATTTGCAGGAGGTTGGCATCAGCAGACCGAAGGCTTCTGGAGGGGGGGTGCTGGTTGAGAAGGTCAGAGTGGTAGGGGGGAGCCAGGTTTTCGAGGGCCTTGTTGTGTAGGGCGGCACTGTGGCTCAGTGGATAGCACTTCTGCCTCACAGCAGAATTGGATCCCCGGTATGGGCAGGGCCTTTCTATATGGAGTTTGAATGTTCTCCCCACGTTTGCCTGGGTTTCCTCCAGTTTTTGCTCCAGTTTCCTCCCACCATAAATCCATGCAACACTGACGCATTTACTGAAATGTTGATATTGATGTGCTTTGTCCTAATAAAAAATAAATAAAAATAATAATAACAATAATCTTGAAATGTATCCTGTGTTTACCTGGGAGCCAGTGGAGGTAATGGAGGACTGGGTTGATGTGGACATGCGAGCGCGTACTGGTAACAAGGCGGGCTGCAGACTTCTGTACATAATGGAGTTTATTGAGGACTTTGTTTGTGGCACCATAAAGGATACTGTTGCAGTAATCGAGCCTGGATGTTATAAATGCATGAATGAATGAGTTTTAGCAGCAGTAAGTGACAGTGAGGGCCAGAGGGGGCAATGTTGCAGAGGTGGAAGAAGACTGTTTTGGTAATGTGGTTGACATGGGGCAGGAACAAGAGGGTGAGGTCACTCCTAGGTTGCGGATTTGGATGGAGGGGGAGAACTATGGAGCCATCAATGTTGAGTGTGAAATCCTTGGTGGGGTAAGGGTAACTGGGCCAATAATTATGATTTCTGACTTATGGTAAGCTGAGTTGGCTGGTGTCCATGAACCTGGGTACCCAGAGGCAGAGTAGCTATCTGAAGGGCAGCGGTCCTAGCAGCAGAGGCTAACCGCAGTGGGACAGCAGGGTGGCTATCAAAATGATACCTTTCAGTAGCAAAGCATTAGCAGTAGCAGATCCAGTTCAAACTGGATGTGGTGAATCGAGGTTCAGATTTAAGTTAGCCGGTCTAGCAGATAAGAAAGTAAGGGTCAAAAGGTAGAGTCCTCACAACTTTCAATTGGGTGAGATAATCCAATTCAGGATTAAGAGGATTGAAGATGATGTCTGTAGGGTAGTAGTAGTATTTTGATCAGACGGAGAAGCGACGAACAAGAAATGCCAGAGTCCTCTCAGATCTGAGCACAGTTAGATGCATCCAGGTTGTTAGAGACTCTGGCTTTGAATGGACTGTGGATGTGGACCGCAGTTGTAATGAACCGCAACTGTTAGTTGCTAGTTGATAGTCCAGTGCTTTCAATATTTGATCCCTCCGGTAAGGCTGGGCAATATATCGATATTATATCGACATTGATACATGAGACTAGATATCGTCTTGGATTTTAGATATTGTATAATCATAATATGACATAAGCGTTGTCTTTACCTGGTTTTAAAGGCTGAATTACAGTAAACTTATGTAATTTTTGTCTTACTAGACTATTCTGTCTGTTCTATTATTTGCCTTTACCCACTTATTCATTGTATCCACATTACTGATGATTATTTATCCAAAATCTCATTGTGTAAATACTTTGTGAAAGCCCAAATTGTCAATCCTACAATATTGCCGCAATATCAACATTGATATATTCATATCCATATCGCCCAGCTCTACCCTGCAGGCTAACCTTTGGGACGAAAGATGCATCAGACAACGGACTGGGTGGCGTGCTGACCCATATATACCCACATATGTCTGAATGCTGTAGCCTTCGCATAATGGAGCCTTACCTCTGAAAAATAAATGTAATGGTGGATAAAAGGCTCTTGCTTGTGTATGTAGGCTGTCAAAAAAACTGGTGGTCGCATCTTTGGGGGACGGCGCTTCACAGAACAGACCGCCAGTAAGGGGGGAATGTTGTCTCCACTACTAGGGGGCGTAGTATACCTAAGAATGGCCTTTTTGTAAAACCGACATTGAGAGCAGAGAAGAGTCTGTGACGTTAAGAAGAGAGTTGAAGCTGTGTGCATTGTGTAGCATGGCGAGCAATAAAGCCGGATAAAAGGAGTTCTTGCATTGCTGATTATTACTACTTGCTGCTGCTACGACGCATAACACAACTGTTTAAAGGCGCTGTAGGTAGGATTGGGATGATCCAGGACTTAGCCAGTGGTGCCAGAGGAGCTGGATTTTATTTTTAATGACCTGCTTCATGTAGTTCTACTGGAACATAGGGTCAGTTTCAGCAAATATGACAGAAAGTTAGTTTTAGAAGTCTTACCCACTGCACCTTTAACACATTCCCCATAACAACATCATAAGGTGATAAATATGCATATTGTTTTCATCTTGCTGTCCTGCCCTCAGTTGGGGAAAGCAAAATCAGTAATCAACATACTTTATTGTCATTGTATGAACACAACAAAATTACATTTAAATAATTACTTTTATTGGGATTGTGACACAAAACAAAATTACGCTTAAATGACAAGAATATGGAAGAACATGATAAGATTAAAAACTCTTATTGTGTCCATCTGCTTAAAAATAAAAATAATAAAATATTTTAAGACCCTGGCACCCCAAAGCACATTACCAAAAATCAGTCACGTTGACAGTCAGTGAATATACGGCAACACCCTGCGGCCCTAAGCTTTTTTGGTTCAGGTTTAAAGCACCCTTCAGTTCTTTAAAGCCTTACAAAGATGCTTTGAAGAACTGATAAGCTTCTCTAGGTATTAGATTTAAAAATTGCAGGATTTCATATGTTATGTAATCCAGCAGCTGATCAAAGTGAACACAAGTCACCCAAATCAAATGGTCATTTAAGAATGTTGGTGGCTTACCCTAAACATTGGCTTTCCATTTGAAAAAAAACAACAAAAAAAACATGCAAACAAACCAAATCATTGCAATAGCAGAGAAAAGAAGCTGCTGATAGATGTAAAAGGCTTAAGGTCCTGAGAGAGCGAGGCATGTCTCTCTGAAAGGCTGTCAGGAAGACGAAAGGAACAACACACTGCCCTGTATACAACTGCAAATCTTCCTTGATTTTCTCACAAATGCAACCCATGAATAATCTTGACATAGAACACGAAATGCGTTTTTGTTCCATTAAGAAGGCAGGAAGTTCAGTTCTTTTTTAGACAAAAAGAAATGCATGTATTTTGAAGTAATACGGTACATGTGTTCCCCTGATCACCCTCTGTTCCAGTAGAACTACATGAAGCAGGTCATTAAAAATAAAATCCAGCTCCTCTGGCACCACCTACAGCCTGGAGTGCAATTTGCAAAAATCCACCGCACCAATCAGGGCCGGGGGGGGGGAGGTGTCTAACTGCGTGTCAATCACTGCTCAGGCACACGCATTCATTCTCCCTTGTGAGGGGAGGGGCTTAGGAGACCGTTTTGGGCTTTAGCAGAAAGGGGGGGAGGGATTGAGAAGTTGTCGATGTTCAAAAGTCCTGGATCTTCGAAATCCTACCTACAGCGCCTTTTAATCATTAAAACTTCAGCATGAGTTCTGTGAAATATTTCTGGATTTAAAAGGCAGTAATGTATGTCTGATAGAGTTATAGTGTAGACCGTCACCGTGAGGAGCTTTAAAGCTGTGTTCCACTGGGTCCAGGCTTCTAGTTTTAGACTTGTTTATGAACATATATATATATATATATATATATATATATATATATATATATATATATATATATATATATATATATATATATAGGGATTTTTATGTAAGTATACAGTAGGAACACCAAATAAGAATGAAACCATAATTCACTGTACCGTTCGAGAGAAACAGTAAACAGATACCAACATGTCCAGGTAAGATGTCTGAGGTTACATACACAGCTATAAAAAAAAAAAAAAAGAAGTGAAAAACAGCTCCATGTGGTGATTTACTACAGTAAAACTGCACACTTACTGTTTTTCAGAAAGTCATGGAGGTGAAAGCAATGCAAACACCACATTACAGTAATTTTGTATTTATAGATGATGCAGGTGCATGGCAAGGGAGGACATCCAATGTGATGATGATGAAAACGTGTGGCCTGATGCTGGAGAGAGGCAGGATTAGCCCCGCAATGCTTTGTTACTCTTACGTACCTTCAGATTGTAACTTTTGTTCTAGTTATTACGTAGATTCCTACAGAAATAGTGAATTCTTGTTTACCTTCAATTTTAGTTTTTTTTTCAAATCATGTGAAAGAATTTCACTCTTCTTTAAAGGAAATGTTGATTAGTGTGAAGTCACTTAAATGATTCGAACTGTAACGATGAAAAGTTTGTAATTAGTGTCTGGGTGTTTGATGCTAGTGTTTTTACTCTCCGTGTGTCCTGAGTGACGGTGTGTGTTGCCTCGGTGAGGATTGTCCTGAGTGACGGTGTGTGTTGTCTCGGTGAGGATTGTCCTGAGTGACGGTGTGTGTTGTCTCGGTGAGGATTGTTCTGAGGGTTTCGCTGCACCGAGCCTGTTCTGAGACGCGTGTGAAGAGTTGTGTTGTTAGGAATGAGTTTTGCAGGTGATGTGAACTGTTTAGCTCCGGTGACTGTTGGTAGTGCAGACTGGAGTTTTGCACATGTCGTTTAGCAATCGAAAAGTCATCTTATTTCTACCTTAAACCAAGAACTGAATTATGGGAAATGTTTGATTCATGGCAAATGAGCAAACGTAGCTAACAACAACATTGGTTGAACCCTGGAGGGAGTGAATTGTACTGTACAGTTGTGTGTGTGTGTGTGTGTGTGTGTGTGTGTGTGTGCGCGCATGCGCGTCAATGAGCTGCTGTGGGAGTCCATCCTGGTGCTATTATTTCAGAGAAGGATTGGCATGTTGTAGGGGTGGAACGGTACATGTATTCGTATTGAACCGAAACGGTACGGGCGTCTCGGTTCGGTACATGAATTTACACGGTATAAAAATAAATAAAACTTGCAACCGTGCAAATGAATTAATGTAATGCGGAACTATTGTTAGACACGCCGTTCTTTAGGGACACCTAATCTGTAGCCCTGCCCTTAGCTCTGAAGCTCCCGAGCGCCGCCTACATGCCGAGTCAGTCAGTCCAGTGAGTCCACACGAAGCAAACTAGTCCCTTCCGTATACAACCAAACACGGACGTCGCTGTATCCCTTCTCGCCTCGACCACAAATGGCCTCCAGGCCCGTTTGCTTCGCTGTTTGCTCCGGTATTAGCTGTTAGCTCTGCCGTTAGCTCTTAGCTCCGCTATTAGCTGTTAGCTCCACCGTTAGCTGTTAGCTCTGCTATTAGCTGTTAGCTCCGCCGTTAGCTGTTAGCTTCGCCGTTAGCGTGTGAAGCTAACACCAAAACTCGTCAACTGCTCTGTGTAACCGAAGCTGCTCTTTTAACACCCCTGCTCTGTGCATTCACATATGAGAGCAGCGCTGGTCTCCCATATCACACTACTCGCTGATTGTCTTATTTTGTTTACAAGTTACAGATGGAGTCTGGAGATGATGCAGGGTACTTATTGTTTACTGTTTACATCTTACTTTATACACTTCAAGCTGTTACAGCTAGCTCAGTGGACAGCCGGAGACATGCACAATAAAAAAAAATTGCCTTCTGCATTTTTGTTTTGCTTTTCCCTCCATTGTACCGAACCGTGACGTCTGAACCGAGGTATGAACCGAACCGTGACTTCTGTGTACCGTTCCACCCCTAGCATGTTGGTGTCTAAGTGTTACCTGACCAAGATGAATTTGAAATGATTTCCCTCACACACACGCAGTAACCACTAGTGGTGCTGTAGACTACAAGGATGTGGAATTAAACTGAATTTGCTGGATGGATATGATTTTTATTCACTATTCTCAAACCTGTGTTCAGTTACATCCAGTTTCACCAATAATGTCCTTGTTGGGGTACATGCAAGGACATTGTTACCAAATGCAATGACAGCAGTGACAAGAAGCAGTCAGTGCTCCTAAAGCCTGTGTCTGGAGTCAGTACAAGACCGCCGGGTTAGTTAAGAGGCTGGACCGTCTCCAGCTTCTTCTAATCTCAACCACTGGGTAAACATCAGAACCTTGGCCTGGCTTTAGAGGAATCATTGGTGTGGAGGAGGAAACAGTAATGTTTTTCATGTGCCATGTTTTGGTTTAAAAAAAAAAAAAAAAAACCTAAATCAATGAATTACAAAAGTCAAAGTATACCCCTATATTTGAACTAAAGAAAATTACCAAAAGAAATAGTTAAGATAGTTTTAATGAATGCCTCTGCCCACGTCCGATTTTTCCCGTGAAGTCACAAAATGATTTGCGGCAGGTAGACGGCGCTACAGTAACACATTCTGACGGGTCACAGATTTCATTGTAACACCGGAAAAGCCTGTGTTAGTATCCAGCCAGGTAAAAGGTAGCAGGAGAAGTCTTTCTATAGGCCTAATGGTATTTTAAAATGTATTTTAGAAGTTATCTGTTATCAAGTTATGGCTGATTCGTGGGCAGGAACATCACAGAAAAGAAGGAAATTAAACCAAGAACTACAAGCTAAAAGGGAGAGTGAAAGACGACGGGCGATAACGTGAGTAACATTCGGTCGGGCTTTAACAGATGGAGACAATTACGTGATTGTAAATGATTCTGAACCCACCCCGAATTGGCCCCTCAGGTATGTAATATGTCTATTTCATTCATAAAATAACTTTGCGCGATATGGTTGTTCCTTTTAGTCCGTGTTTGTGTTGGCCTACTATTTTCTTTTCCCCTGTCCCCCTGTACTTGTGTAAAGTGTCCGTGGGTTTCATAAAACTGCACTATATTAATCTAAGTTATTATTACGTTGGTTGCTACAACAAACTCCTAATGCTTTGGCTCGTGACACAGTCCCGGGTTGTGCAGAGTGGCAGCACATAGTTAGCCAGTGGGAGCACTATTGCAGTTGTAAGCACGCCACTAGCATTGTGCCACTATATGCAGGGAAACACTAGAGCCATAGACAGAACTGCTACTAATGTGCACTGTAGCACGATGACGAACAATCTCTCTGTAAAGGCAGATTGTGGACACATTCTGATTAAAGCTATTTCGCGTAGTTTCGGTCTCCCCCATGAGGAATTCTAAGTTATGACAACAAAACTGTCGGCGCGTCCACATGATACAAGCCTTACTTGATGGTGCATGTAACGGACGTTCATTAATATCAAAAAGTCACGCACTTGCGCTTTAATTTTTGATCAAATATTGTCATAACGCGCACCCCTAGTCTAGAGCAGGAAGGGCATACACCAAACAGCCCCCCCCACACACCATACACAGCAAGCTGCAAGCTTATCGAACAGCTTGAACCCACACAAAACTGGTTGACCCTTAGCAGTGGGGAGATCTGCTAGTTTAGAAAAAAAATGTTTTTACGCTGCCACCCGATGCAGTGAAGTCCGGTCATTTACACTGTTCAGTTCAGTTCAGTTTAGTCCGCATATCTTTTCAAAGGTTTCTGTGAGCAACTCCCCCAAATACAAACTCTGTTTCTAGAATACAGAGCAAGTAATTTATAATTTCAAATATTGGTGTGTGGATAGTTTTGAGGAATGCAGTAATCTGTGCTTACTGTTTTGGAGTAATTGAGTAGCCCTCTTATAAAGGCCTATAATTAGCACATTGTTGTGCTATAAGGATTTGTGTGTATTATCCTTCTGCCATAAGCTTATCCTCTCCTCATCAATGGGAACTCTTCGTTATCTGCTTGGCAGCCATAACGACAGCAGAGACAATGTTAACAAGAATCAGATCCAGGCGTTTCCACAAAAACCGAGGCATGTTCCAAAGGTTGAAAGTGCCTCTAGGTTTTGCCAGGTACAGTACGTTTTCAGCTGTTTCACAGTCAGTTACGCCAACTTCACTGGCAAATAGTTGTTGTGCCTGCATGCCAGGGATTATGAGGCTACGCTGAGCTGATGTGGTATTCTAGGAAATGTTCACATGTATTTAGCTTGATAGTAAAAAATGTTGGTTATTCGTGTTTGTACCAAATGAATGTTTAGTCTGCATGGACATACAGTACTCTTCACACATCCAGAGGTTTTGTATGTTGGCTTCGGCTGATACATTAAAGCTGCCGGTAGCTGATATTGTTGAAATATTAAGTAACTTTAAAATGTGTTATTGTTTTCTCAATCTCACATTAAGTAAAACTGTCCGCAGACTTTGTATCCATCTATAAATCGGGATATCTCTGTTAATCTCCACACATGCGCAGTACAGCGTGGGCGGGGAGTTGCTGAATCCCTACAAGGCTCATTGATTGCGGTTCACCGGCTACAGGCGTCTTACCAAAACTTGAGCATCCGCCAAAAACTCATTGCTGTCTACCAAGTCTTTAGCCTGGGAAAGCCCTGACGGACTTCCGGCAAATTTGAGATTTGCTCTGCAAGTCAGTCTGGCCAAGAGCCCATTCAAGCCAATTTCCATTTTTTTCCAAATCGAGGCACCAGACACAACCGTTGAGGCGGGCTGTACACGGTGACGATAGCGCAGCGACGGCAAGCAGCTTTTTGTTTACATTCAACATGACGGCCACCGAAGCGCAGCAACCCGTTGCCGATGCCGCTGTCGCTGCTACGTCACCCGGATCGTTGGTCTGATTGGTTGAAGGACTATCCAGTTGCGCCCAGAGGCATTTGAGTCGCGTCCGTTGGTGACGCCCCTTCGGAAATGAGTTGTGAATGAACGTTCCACCTACCCACTCTCAGTTACAGCTGAGAAGGGTCTGGTGTCAACCAGGCTACCAAGTCTTGCATATCAATTTAGGTTGGCAATAGATTTTGGCCCCTCTAGTTGTGCCGCAAACCAAAAATACGGGAAACTGTTTTTCACACTGTAATAACGCGACACTCAAAGCACATTTAGGCACATTTTGCCGACGTTGAGACTCAGAAATTCCCCCAGAAGCAGAGCGTTTTAATATTCAGGCTGTGGAACAGGTTGCTGTGAGTCGGCTGTGTGGTAGCCTGCTTTAAAAAATATAGTCTTTGTTTTGCTTGATTTGCTAAATTCTATGATGGCTAAGGACTTTTGTAGGGCTTTATGTCGACAAAAATGCGACGAACGTCGAAAAAAAGCGGCCAAAGTGTAAAAATAAAGCAACAAAAACGTTGAAAAAAGTAATGAGTGAATTACCCTGTTGACTCATTTAATTACAAAATAAATATTATATTACATTTCTGCTAATAGAGCCCCCATACAGCCTACACACTGGTCCTTTAAAACAAGGCAGCGTGTACTTGTGACCCCCTCATCACTACTTGCAGTGTGTATCTTTATTACCAGCTGTGACAGCGATGCTGGTATTGTTTTGACAGGCAGCAAAAAAAAATAAAAATAAATAAAACTCTGCTGCTCAGAGGCCTGAATGACAAATGACAATGCTAAGTAATGGATGTCAACTGAGGATTAAAATTGCTTTTCTAAATGGAGAGCAGGGCACTTATGTATTCATGTGTTTAAAGGAACAGTTGTTGTGTGTAGTTGCTGGCAGAGGAATTCTTTTATTCTCAACATTTTCTTTAGTGTAATAATAAGGTCATTTATTATTATGTGTTGTTGTTTTTTTTAAATAAACACTTCTTTTTTTTTTAAATTTAAGTTTAAATAAAAAAACGCCTAACCAAGTTATGGTTTTATATCAACCTCCTATCAAGCTGCTGAACTCCAATAGTAAATCTTAGCACAAAAGAGCAATAACTACATCAGCACTTTTTGCACTTTACACTTTAATTATTACAGCCACTTTTTAAAATGTCGTCAGTCCTATGTGTCCTCCCTTTCTGTCCTAAGATGCTTCGTTGATCTTATGATCTAATGTTTATGTTTTTATGTTGATTTAATGTGTTTTTTTTTCTCTGTTAGATGTTTGTGTTGTGAAGCAAGCCCAAGACAATAATACTTTCCAGCCTCAGTGCATTCTAAACCTTTTTCATTTTTCGGCGACTTTAGTTACGTAAAAGATTAAATGTCTGCGTGAAGGTGGATATGTTTGTAGCGGACAGTTTGGTTAACTGGAGTTACAGGCTGCCTGCGTGTACGCGCGCGCGCACACACACACACACACACACACACACACAGCCCATCATGTGGCTGCTGACTGGAGGCTGAAGGCTGGGGAAGCTCCGACCGACCGACCGTACGTACGTCCGTCCTACCGGAGAAGCTGGCTCCAATGTCAAAATGCCAACCTTTTCAGTCATGTATAAAGGAGCTGTCATCATTAGCAGGTAAAAAAAACCCGCAAACGTGTGGGGGGGGGAGTGTGTTGGCTGAAGGTGTCTGTGGTGGAAACCCTGGCTGCGGTCTTCCTACTTTTGCAAATTGTTGAAGTGAATGTTGTTGCGGCGGTGCTGGAGTGATGTTTACGGCTTCTTTTGTGGAAGAACAAGTGGAACATAGAAGGTAGCCTACTGTATGTGGGGGGTAAAAAACAGCGTTTTTTCGCGCGCTAAGCAGACTCATTCGGTCATTCGGTAAAGCAGTGAACGTGGTGCTGCGTGTAATGGGGTTTAAAATGGAGGTGTTAGAGTCGACATGTATTGTGTTACATGTGGGTGTTCAGAGGAACGCATTCTTTATCGACAACACGTTGGTAGAACAACCTGGTTAAGGCACGTGAGCGGGTTTTCCCGCTGTTATTTCGGTAACCATTCCACTGAATGGGACTCTATCCATTATGTCCTCTATGCCGCTCGTGCGCCGCGCGCAACGAGAGCGGCTGTGTTTGATCTGCCTTCGAAATAATGGCAATTCTGTGGCTTAACCTGCATGCTACATCTGATTTATGTTCTTAAATAAAGTTAGGCTGACATGTGCTTTTACAGATGAAGGGCTGTCATGTATAATAACCTCTGCAACTGTTGTTCATATTGATTATCGATTACCTGCCGTTTATTTTCTGATTAATAATTTGGTCTATAAAATCTTAAACAGTGAAAAGTTAAAGTGAATAAGCCTAATCTGTAAAAAAAAAAAAAAAAAAAAAAGTAAAAAAATATTACGAAATGTAATAATGTTTGTCAACATGTAGCAGATAAGTTGCGGGCACTACTGTATACTACAACGATAACACCATGTAGCTTGTAAGTTGAAGCCTAACCAGACCACAAACTTTAAAAAAGAATGCGGGAAGTAATCTGGGCTCTTCTTTGTGTTTACTACCCTGGTGCCAAATTATCATAATTAAATCAGAATTAGAAAACGGTTTATTGCCACAATAAGTTACACTTATGTGGAATTTGCTCTGGTGAATGGTGCAAACATAAACAAACAAACACTATGAAATAAGCAATAAATAAGGGTCAGGCTGACTGCAATGGAACTAAATGGACTAAATAGAAGGAACATAGAATGATCTCCTCAGAAAGACCTGTAACCGGGGCATAGAGCCTCTCATTTGGCTAACATTTTTTTGTTTTGTTTTTATGGATAAATGATGTAGGCTAGTTAATATTTTATGTCGTTCATATTTTATACATTTTAATAGCCTTCAAAATACATCCACTGTATTTAATTTAAGGGTTGTTAAATGTTTAACAAAAAACATAATTTTGAACAGCAGACAATGGCTGAGTTCCATTCAGTGTGCCAGTTAGCTATTCCAGTGAGCCAGCATGACGTGTCGTAGGGCTTCCCTAAGTGGAACGCATCCTGAATGTTAAATTAAATAAATTTCTATAAACTATAGTGTTAATAAATTAAATACATCTGTGCTTTTCCTACTGGCGTCAAAGAGATCTGTTGATGTGCTGATGGAGTTTGCGCGGTTGTCATGGAGATGGCTCAGTTGTGGTCACGTGACCAATGAAACTTGAGCTAACATTTTTGTGTGTGTGTGTGTGTGTGTGTGAGATTTTGTGTGTGTCAAAAAAGCATAACTGTTTACAATGACATTTCCTCAGGGTACTTTTAAAGAGCCCCTATTATACTCCTTTTCAGCATCATATTTGTACTCTTGGGGTCTCCTAGAATAGGTTTACATGCTTTTGATGTTCAAAAAACATATTATGTTTCTCATACTGCCCTTTGCTGCAGCTCCTCTGCCTGAAACACTCTGTCTGAGCTCTTGGCCCCGCCTTCCTGAAAAGCCCAGTCTGCTCTGATTGGTCAGCTGGCCCACTCTGTTGTGATTGGCCAACCAAATTCAAACAAGCCACTGGGCGGGCTGCGCTTGCTCAGGCAGCACCTATGGGCAGCACAAATGAAAAACTGGGCTGGCTTTCTCAATCCGTGACATCACTAATGGAAGAATTTCAAACGGGAATGTGGGCGAGGCGTTTTCAGGCAGTTGAGAAAAAGTGCTGTCTGTGGGAGCTCCATTTGGAGTGAAATGTGTTTTTTTATTCTTTATATATCATTATATGTCTAATACACACACAAACAACTATGTAACACACTAAAAGATGGTAACATCCAAAAAAGCATAATCGGGGCTCTCACTCACTATGAGAGTATCTCTAAAGCCCCACACTTCCTATCTTTAGACTTTGTGAAAAGTAGGCTAACGTTCTGCTGCTGATTTCATTGGCAAGGATGGTGTTTTCATTTGAAGTTCAGTGTGTCCTCAGTTGGCATCATTGTTTCACTGACAGCAGTCTCATGTTGTTTCCGATGAACTCTCTGCATCTGAAATATTGATACTCCTCCTTGTCTTTTGGGGGTGGCAACCAGACAGGGAAGTGTCAGTCCTATTGCTCAGAAGACACTCAGACAGCGTAGACGTCTGGCAAGGCTATGCCCTGGAGGCTCTAGAGTCCTGCTTGGAATTATTTTCTTAATATCCCAATAGTACACAGGTTGGTGTGAGGAGAGGGCGTGATTTGTAGTTGAGGCTGAGGATTTTGAAGGGGATGCGGGTCTTGTCTGGGAGCCAGGGAAGGTGGATGAGGGTGGGGGTGATGTGCTGCCAGGGCTTGGTGCAGGTGAAGATCCTGGCAGCTGGGATGGTTTTACGATGGTGGAAAGGACATTTGGTGATATGGATTTAATGTGTGACTGGAACAAGAAGGCGTAGTCCAGAACGACGGCCAGGTTGTGGACTGGTGGGGATGGAGCAGCCGTCCACATCAAGGAGAAGATGTACAACCTTTTTTCGCGCAGCGTCATGAAAGCCATTGTCTATAGCGACGACAATTCATTTACGGGATTGCTCTGGTGCCGCCGGAAGATCCACAAATTGTCCCTCATTTTCGGCCGGATGTCCGTCCCCTTCCTCTTTCTTTGTGTTGGCGTTCTAAACTCCGGTGGATTTCTGAGGACTATGGTTAACTGCTCCTCAGATCTCTGCAGGGTAAATCCAGACAGCTAGCTAGACTATCTATAATATAAGTTATATAAGTTACTTATATATAAGTTACTTAATTACTTATGTTACTTATATTGCGTCAATATTGTAGGGTTGACTATTGGTGTTTTTACAAAATATTACCACAATGAGATTTGAGATAAATAATCATCAGTACCATGGATACAGTGACTAAGTTGGTAAAGGCAGGTAGTGTGATCAGAAAAGCTCAGAAAATGACATCACTTTACTGTAGTGCAGCCTTTAAAACCAGGAAAAGACAACATTTATGTCATATTACGATTTTACGATATCCTATATTTAAGAAGATATCTAGTCCAATATATCAGTATCTTATTGATATATTGCCCAGCCCAGATTGGAGGGGTTCGTAGAGATCATGGTTGGACATGTGCTGATGGAGTTGGGAGGCAACTGCTCATTCCAGGATCTTGCTAAGAAAAGGAAGGTTGGTGATCGGCCCGGTAGTCCAATGTTTCCCACAGCTTGAGAATTTACTTGTGGTGGTGGGCGGCGCAGGATGTGACGGCGCGGCGTGTAATGGCTGGGTTCAGTAATAAACTAGTCAAACAAAGGTTTATGAACTATTTATTGAAAACAATGACTACATAACATTGACAGATAATTTAGAAAGAGGTAACTGTACATACAACCCAGTCTCACGACAGTTCGTGAAATGGTCACGTGATTTAATTTGATTCGTGTACACGATCACGTTTATCTCGTTTTTTTTCCTCGATGGTCAGCACGTTTTTTTAAAACTAATTTATTTCAATGGGAAGCATTTTTCGTGATTACAGCACTTTTTCTCAATGAGAAGATGACGTAGCATTATGTGCGACTACGGTAGCGAGTAGTATGAAAGCCCGAAAATCCGCATAGGAATGTTGGTTGGGGTTAGAGATGTTCCGATACCGATACCAGTATCGGTATCAGCTCCGATACTGCCTAAAACGCTGGTATCGGTATTGGGAAGTACTGGAGTTTATGCACCGATCCGATACCACGTAATAAAGCCCGAAAGAAAATCTAAGTTAAAGTAGTTTATTTATGTTCTTTGTCCGTTATAACTGACTGTCAAACTGGATAATAAAAGAAAGTTCTGTGGCATTCATGTTTCACAAAGAGTTTAACCTGACTGACAACAAAGATAGAAATAATATCACATCCATACAGGGATAGTAGTATACAGTTGTTAAAACATAATAAAATATATGACACACTGGTATCAGATCGGCACTCGGTATCGGCCGATACGCAAGTTCAGGTATCAGAATCGGTATCGGGAAGCAAAAAATGGTATCGGGCCGTCTCTAGTTGGGGTGGTGGATGGGTCAAACAACACAGGACTTTCACCCAGGAGACCGGGGACAGTGTCCCGCATGTCAAACCCAACCATGCCGTCATTGTCCCGCGTCCCGTTATTGTTTTCCTAAACCCAACCCGTTCCGCCGTATACAGCTATGCAATTGTTGGTATTGTGACCGTCACAAAAAAAAAAAAATGTGCTGACCATCACGAAAAAACGAGATAAACGTGTTTGTGTACATGAATCAAATAGATTAAATGATGTGACCATTTCACGAACTGCCGTGAGACTCTGAAGGCTCGGTTAGCAATGATTAGCTGTGGTTAGTGGTAGCTCTGTTATAAAGATATGGAGCGGAGAAGACTGCCGCAGAGAGTGGTAACAACCAGACTCTGATAAATGACGTTCGGGGATCTTTCACAGCGGTGTGGCCGTTGCGTTTCTACCGTTTATCAGTACAGTTAATCCCACGGGAAGCCACAACACAACCAGCGGCATGCTGCTACTACTGAAGTGAAGCGCTGACGCTGTGTGACAGGCACAGGGAGCATGCACAAGCACAAGGGGGAGGGGCTGGAGGCCTCTGGTCTGCGTGCACTAAAAAATACATCGTTGATTGGAGAAAAAAAAATGTTGAAGCTGGAAGGTACCATGCCAGATTCCAAGGAGTTGACGATGAGCTGCTATAACCATGAAGACAGACACCACAGTAACTATCTAAAGTGCTGTGTTGTGTCAAAGTGGTGTTTGCCAAAACATGAAGAATGTCACTCTTGCCAGACTCCATTGATAAACCCACAGTTTACTACCTGCCCAGCAGCAAACAGCAGACAGACAGCAGGTGAACACAGTGGAGCATTCAGCTTTAACGCGACCCAAATGTGACTTCAGTTAATAATGATGTTGCCAACTGGCAACTGATTGTGCTGCCCAACAAGTGGCCCAAAGATGCATGAATGCAACTTAATTTGGGCATTTAAAAGTACTTGGTTATGGTTAGGGAAAGAACGTGGTAAGGGTTAAAAGAAACCTGCATTGACTGTTGATAGGAGTCACCCTCCTCAGATGTTAAAGGGACTATAACATCGACATGCTACTTCCACCTTAGGGGGAGAGCTGTCAGAAAGCCTCTGGAATAAGACTATTCTAAAGAATGATGCTTCATTCTTTGATGCAAATGGTGTCTGAGGTGGCAGCAGACACACACCAACACTTCTTATTCAACACCGCTGCAAGCTGAATATATATTTGTCAAGCCAGCATTCAGCGTTGGGGTGCTCGTATGTTAACAGTGCATATGGTCCTGTGATTTTAATCCAGCCATCTTTCAAAATGAATCGGGCGAACAGTCAAAAATGATTTGCCTCAAATGTAGCATAACCATGTTGTGTGGTATTCAGTTCACTTTGAGAACAAATATGAATGGGAGCACTACAATAAAAAGGCAGATGAACATTTAATACCCAGGAATTCATATTATAGAAACTACACTATAGTGTTAAATACATACTGTCAACATGTAAATACCTGTTAAACATACGCTGTATAGGCTTTCATATCCCCCTACCTCATAAATAGAAGCAACCTTTTATATATATCATTCTATATTTTATTCCAGCATTATTTGCACTCTGCACCATTGCACTATTATCTTTACGTGTGTACGTATATATACACACTTTCTATATGCATATGTCTGTCTGTACACAGCAGTAATTCTTTTTTTAAATCTTTGTTCAACGTTTTAGCTGTATGTCTATTCTGTGTATGTACAAGGGCAACAAACCGGAGTCAAATTTCTTGTGGGTGTACCGTAGAAATAAAATGGATAGAAGGGACACTGAGCTGTTAGCGGGAGACTTCCCCTGGAGCAACGGGGAGTTAGGAGGAGGGACTACAGCAGCCGACCCAGCATGCTGTTTGGCTCATTTTCTGTGACTAGGGATGCACAGAAATGAAAATTCTTGGCCGAAGACCGAATAACCGAACGTGTTTGTCTGCGTTTTTTTCCCAATTTATTTTTGAGGATGTTTTCATCATTGCATAAATTGAAACAGTCGCTAGCATGCTTTTTACTATTTTGTCTTGCTTTTCATACGAAAAAATCAATTAAGACTACAATTTAAATTAACACTGCACATTTGTTTAACATTCTAGCAGAAATGATACCAACAAAGCACAATATAACTTATAATAAACAAATAAGTAAAATAAAATATTTTAATTTGGCCATCTTTGAGCCCCTCTTCTTGAATAGACTATATTAGTTCTATTACTGACTGCTGAAAGAATGGAACGTTCTGTGTACGAGCGCAAACATTTGTGGATGGACCCACAACAAATGCATCCCTCGGCGTAACCAGCCAGCCAACCAGCGGATAGTGTCGCAGCGACGCACGTCGCTCGGCCGTGGCTTGGTAGTGTTGCATTTACTCGTTTCCAGGTTCTCCTTCTCCATAAACGACATGAAATCAAGGAGAGGGTTAACTTTTGCTGCTACAGATTTCCCACCGTGGTCAGAAAGCTCAGGGGAGACACTTTTCTCTCACTGTGACTCTCACTACTCTGAAGATAATCGTTGTCACTCTCTCACACACACACACACACACACACACACACACACACACACACGCGCACACACGCCAGCCCTGCGATTTTCTTAAAGAGATTGACGCACACACCAACGCACAAGTATAAACTTCAGGCCACTTACGCAGGCTAGGGAAAACACTGTGTGGAGCCTCAGCAGAAGCATAAATCAAGCTTAAGGCTCTGTATTCATCACAAAGTCAAACCCACACAAGCACTCTCTCACATTGAGTAGTCACAGTCTGACTGTGTAGCTTTGCAACTGAAATGTCTAATCTGTGAAGGAAAAACATGTACAAAAGTAGATTTAGCTCTTCAAGTTTGCGATGTACTTAATTTCTCTTCTCTTCTGTCTCTCGCTCCCTCTATTCTCAATCCTCCTCATCCCTCTATCTCTACCAGGACACTAATGGGTCCATATGGAGTAGACAGAGCTGTTCATTCCATGGAGTTTACAGACTGTGAAAATGGCCTGGGTAAGTAGTTTTTTTTTCTTTTTTTTTTTTTTTTTTCTCTCTTTAGCAACCATGGAAAGTAAACATGTAGAACTGCAGGTAGTAAGGTCCTCTCCATCTCTTCCATTGTTTGTTTGTGGTCTGTAACTGTTTATACAGTTCATGGTTATCAGAGACCGTGGGCTATACCAGCATCCACTGGGTGAGAGACAGTGTACACCCTGGACAGGTTGTCAGTCTATCACACAGCTAACACAAACACACATATGCAAAACTTACTCTAATTCACCTAAACTGCTTGTGTTAGTACTGTGGGATACAACTGGAGCACTCGGTGGAAACCCACACTGATGCAGGTAGAACATGTAACGCCACACGGAAAACACCATACACCATGAAAATCCATCTTAAAGGTGCACTATGAGTTCCTGCATGGTTTCAGTGTGATTTTTGTCTCAAATCGTAGGCATCTCTCTCTGTGAAAAAGCCCGGTCTCGGGAGACAACACAGGGGTCGTAAACGTCAAACAAACACTAGGGGCACAGGCTGTGCACCAAAATACAACAAACCACGTTCCAGCCAATCAACAACTCACGCTACTCAATCAACTCTGCTCACTGTAGGCAGGGAAACAACACATTACTGTTTGGCTGTATGGCTAGCTGCTTTTCTGGCTGACCCGTCGGTTAATTAATACAACATTTACACTAGATATTTTAAAAGAATGTAGCTATAGCTAGCCTGGGCGTATCTGCTTGTGTAGCTGCTGCTAGCCGAGAGGGACAGTAGCATCCGCGCGCTACAATGCAGGTGCTGTAGCCAGGGCTCGCTCCTGTCACAGTCATTCTGTGATGATGTTGACAATGGGCCCAGACGTTAACTTACCAACTGAACTCAGTTTCTCAGTCAAGTCTTCTCGATATTTACAGTCCCTGTTTGCCCTAAAGGGTTAGGGTTAGCTCTTCCCCAAAGTCTTCTATAGAAACTGACTTCTTTTTGGAGCCAGTGGAGTCGCCCCCTGCTGGAAATTAGATAGAATGCAGCTTTCAGGCACTTCCACATTGGCTTCACTTTTTAGACCTGGAAGTTGGCGCTTGGTGCAGCAGAACAAGCGGTTAAAAAGCTGTTTAGGCATGATGGTTATCAAACAGTTGTCTATTTCCACATCCAGCAGACACAGAGCAACATTAGCATTTATTGGAGTTGTTTTTGCGTCCACCTGATGAAAGTCAGTCCAATGTTTACTCTCATTTTAGCTCTGTTTTGGTCTCCACCAACTCCTGATAGAAATATCTGGGTCTTTAGCTGTTAAAGGTTTCAGTATGTTCACCAGTTAACGGAACTGGGACGACTCGGTCACGTTTTGGCTAAAGATCTATCAAATTATCTGTTGGCCAGGTCGCTGTTGCAAATGAGAACCTGTTCTCAACGGTCTACCTGGTTAAATAAAGGTTAAATAAAAAATAAAATATCGTATTACAACTATTTACTTTAGGCGGCAACAGGAAGCTAACACCGGTGAAGTAGCCGTGCACTACCTGTGGCCATACTCTGACCCCTATCTCCTTGCTGTAAAAACTCACTGGGCGCTGCTGGTTTTTTAGGGCATTTATTGATTAACAAGTCGCCCAAATTAACATCAATGCTGTCAACACATCCGGAACCGTACTTCCGTTCTTCACAGTAAAAGACGTGCTTCAACAACTCCAAATGAAACTTAATTTCCACTTTAAATGTAAAGTTATTCCGCCACCTGAGCGTCGCCCAGGCATTTTAACTGCTTCCTCTCATCAAAGTCACTTTCATACACTAATTAGCCATGTGAATGTCCACAAAGACTGGAAACTGTGTCACACCGGATGTGTCCAGATATGGCCAATAGCTGCGAACGGTGTCCGAACATGGATATCATGGCTTTATCAGAGATCTTTCAATGAAAATAGATGCTGCTGCTGGAAAGCAGGTTGATGAGAGCAGGTATACTGAACCAAACAATAAAGTTGTATGTGATTTAAAAAACCAAAAGAATGAGCTGAAAGGCTTAAACATCTGTGAGTTCATTACTATGAGTGGCACACATTACACATAGTCATGTGATCCATTAGTCATGTAATCCATTGTTAATGCATAAATATGATTTAGTGCAGCTTTAACTCTAACTGTACACCAGACCTCATCCTATCCTGATTCTTTAAAATGTTCTGCTTTAGTTCTGAAGGCCAGGAGTACATAAGGTTGTTGTAGCTAGAGGAAATAGATCATTGTTAATTCTGGTGGCTTTTATTTTTTTCAGGATATATATATATATTAGGGCTGTCAATCGATTAAAAAATGTAATCTAATTAATTACATACTCTGTGATTAATTAATTGAAATTAATCGCATACATAATTAACGGTGCCTGAACCGATACTTTTTAAGAAAGTAAAAAAAGAAAAGGAAAAAAAAGGGTACTCAACAACAGTTGGTTACATTAAAGAACGGCTTGTTTATTGCTAAGCCATATGGTCAAAATTAAATGATTTAAAAATAATGTATAACAATAACTTATTTCACTAGTAAATTGCTGTTGAACG
Source organism: Sander vitreus (assembly GCF_031162955.1). Lineage (NCBI taxonomy): Eukaryota > Metazoa > Chordata > Actinopteri > Perciformes > Percidae > Sander > Sander vitreus. The sequence goes on along the minus strand of NC_135869.1, from coordinate 5,115,459 downwards.
ACAAAAGCAACAACCAGATAGGGAAAGGACATTTACAATAACTTCAAATGCACCACGAGGCTGTAGTTTACCAGTTTCATTGAACGCACCGTCTGTGTTGTTTCTCCGACGGCAGCTGCAGATTGTTACATACCGGTGTTGAATCCTCTACAGTAAAACACAGTCACACTTTACACCGTTTAACATTAGCTGTCAGCATTTTAACCGTGTTTAATCCAGCTACTAGCTAGCGGTAGGCTAACGTTAGCTTCTGTTGAGTACAGTGTTAACTAGCGTCACGTGCAGCGGTGTTTGTGTTTCCTGTAACGTCTGTTTCAGAGCAGCAGAGAGAAGCGCAGACATATCAGTGGCACCAGATTTTCGTCTGTATGCAAACGTCAATATGGAATGGATTAATCTGCGTACATTTTTTTAACGCATTATTTTTTCTCAGATTAATTAATCGAAATTAACGCGTTATTTTGACAGCCCTTATATATATATATATATATATATATATTCTATTTTTCTATCTTCTTTTGTCAGTTTATTAGTTTGTTATGGCACCTGTTGGGGATAAGGGGTGGGGCTATGGTTGGGTACCGAACCCTGTACTTTTACCGGTACCGACCGAATCACGTCGGTATTACCGAGCATTGGTTCACGTAACATCAAACGGTGCCAAATTTCGGTACCTGAGAGCACGAGCGCAAGCGTATCTGTCCTCTCTGCATGTTGACAGAGAGTGGAGCTCTCCACACACACACACACACACACACACACACACACACACACGTGCGCGTGCAGAGGTGCGGACGGAGCAAACTACGTTGCCTCTACAGTTTTGTTGAAGTCACAGTGAGTCACAGAAATGCCGGTAAAGTGTGGTTACAGTTTTTCAAAACTTCACGCGGACACCATTCACTGTGATATGGTATTAATGGCGAGCTGTTGACGTTACACTTCCGGTGAGACAAGCAGGCACAACAATGGTCAGGCCCTGGGGACTGACTGACAGGCTGAGGTTGTAAGGCAAGGCAGCTTTATTTCTACAGCACCTTTCAGCAACAAGGCAATTCAAAGTGCTTTACATGAAACATTAAAGAGCAATTAAAAACGGTCATGATGAAAATAAAACAGGCTAAAAAGAATAATATACAAATAGAAGAATAAAAGTTGAATAATCATTAAATTTAACAGGTTGTAGTGACGGGTTTGGGAGGAGAGAGGGAGGGGTTTTATTTTATTAAATTTCTGTCAGTGTAAAATATTCTAAATAAATAACATAATGTTCTAAGTAAACAGGACAGTAGAGAAAGACAGTAAAGACTCACATAGAGCTGAAATGGAAACACTGCACTGCAACACGGCTTTCAGTTTAATTAAAGGCATTTATTTATGATTCTGTTATTCTGCAGTATTGTAGAAAAAAAAACCCTGAATATTCAAATACCTAACTTGAAAATCGAATACCTACCCAACGTACGAACATTCGAAAATAGTCGAATATTCAGATCCATCACTATTAAAGTTGTACTTTGAAAGGGATTTTCTCGGCAGACTAGGCATCCTTGTTAAGTATCGGTGTGTTTGCCTGTGAGGAGAAGTAGGTCATGAGGCAAAGCCCTAACCCACTTAACTCTGGGTTAAGATTGCAGGGATCTTCAGTTGTTTTTATCCTTACTGCACCTCCACACCACCACGCTGGTGTTTGACTACATGTCGCTGGTGGTGAAATGTCGTCCATATGCATAATTACAATTACAGTCAAACTGTAAAATACTGTATCCTGCTCAAGTAGAGGTGCTTTCCAAAAGTAGAAATACATTTATAGGATCCAAATTGAACTGCTACTAATCTGGCCAATGGTAAGCCGGCACTGGCAACTGAGAGTCCAGCGGTGGGAAATCAGAGGCTGACTATTGATTGGGCCAAGGTGGTAACTCCTGCGTCTAACCTAGAAAGCTTGGCTGCTCATTAGCTTCAGAAGCTGGTTACTAGCACGCCGAGGCTAGCAAGCCACTCGATCAGCTGCAGTCACGGCACCACACACTTCAGAGAGCAGTCAGGGACTTAATGGTGCATTCAGGTGCACCCCTTAATCCTGCAATCTATACTCGAATGGCCACAAAGGTTGTTTAAAACCGGAAAGCTTTGTTGAAAAAATTGAAAAATTACTTTCTTCGTATTTCAATGCAGCATTTTTAATGAGTATATGCTAAATAATATAACAATAGCTCATTTATTTCTACATTGGAAGATTTTATGCAAATCAAACCAGCTATTAGGTTAACTGAAATACAACCATGCCAATCTCTAGGTATGGTGAATGGTATGTGATGATGTGGGGCTATTTTAATGAGAGAGAGAGAGAGAGAGAGCGAGAGAGAGAGAGAGCGAGAGAGAGAGAGAGCGAGAGAGAGAGAGACTGACTGTACGGAGATATGAATAACATGATTTCTCTGTGTGCCATGTAAACATCATATCCCCAATATGATCCAAAACGGGATAAGTCTCATAACCGCAATATTCATGCTCATGTTAACACACGTTTGCTGTTAGCTCCGTCCGTGGGTTCAGCGTCCAGCAACCAGTTTATCTACGGATTCATTAAAATGAACATTGTGATTAATAGTGGATGGGTTGTTGGTGAAATAACGTATAACTAACGAGAAAATCATGACTGTGAAGAGAGCAGAGTGCAGAACAGAGCTGCTGTCGGCTGCTGCTCCTGCGCACATTTACACATTGTTATCATTAGTCACGCAGAAAAACAATGCGTACAGGATTCCGGCTGCCGGCGCTTCGGATATGATGTACTAAAGGCATAGTGAAAGGCATAGCATGTGAGGGTAGAGGTGCGTGCGTGTCTGCTTAAAGCAGCACACAGACGAGAAGCAAAGCAGCTTATAGTCATACAACTTCAGCATGTGCAAGTCTACACACTGTTCCTATACATAAAGTGTAAAGCCCCCCTTACTGTACGCCTGACACCTCCACAGGGGAGTGTCTGGGACTCTGTAGCACACTGTCCTACACTGAGGACCGCACATGCTAATCTGTTTAATGCAGCTGAAAGCTGTAGCTTCGTAGAGTGGGCTTTAAAGAAGCACTTTTCAGTTTCCTGATGTCCAGAAATGACTGTGTGGTTAAATAAACATGTTATAGTTTATGTTCCTGTATCATCTGGGGTATTAGAACCCATTTTTAGATTCAACTGTGCCTTTTTTTCATCGCTTTGAAGTTTGTGATATTTACAAGGTCTTGAAAGACTGGAACATTCAATCCTTGGGAAGCAAACATGCCCTTGATGCATCCTGAGCAGGAAATAATAATTTGGAAAACAAAATGTGAAGCTGAACAGGAGGGACAAAGGCATGCCTTTTCTATTTGCTCCAGCTGCGTATGCATTAGTATGATGTTTTTCTTATCTGATGATAGGCGGGGGGTGGGAGGAGAGTACTTTGAGGCTGAACAAAAGAACAAGAGACTGTTTTCCTCCGAGAAGAGTAAGAAGGGAGGGAGGACTGAGAGAGGGAACTTTATAACCCCATTTTTCCAACAGGCGTTAATTAACATGCACCACTTCGCTCCAGACCCAATTAGCGTCACCATTTTGTCTCTACCAGGCCGACAACAGTCTCACACTGAAGGAGCCCTGAACAAATAGTCCAATAAGGCAGACTTTACTTTACCAGCTAGGCTTGAGTCCGTTCAACAGTGATGGAATGCGTGTTAGTAGAATGGATAGGCCCATGGTGCGATTTGTGAAAAAATCAGAGGGGGGTTAGAGCAGGTGCAGTTGCGGTGCACTATCACAGAAGGCTTGTATCATGTGGATGCGCCGACTGTTTTGTTGTCATTACTTAGAATTCCTCATGGGGGCGACAGAAACTACGCACTATAGCTTTAATTATAATCGCCAAAGTAACTGTGTAACATTCTTTCATTTCCTCTGTGACACACAGCAGCACTGGCCTACACACGTTCCCGCTAGAGGTGGAAAAAAGGAATCACTTTACCAATTCGAACGGCTTTGTTCAGTTGAGTTCCAAGACTTCTCCTTATATTTTGTAGTTTAATGTGCTCATATTATGCTTTTTGGCTTTTCCCCTTTCCTTTATCGTGTTATATTTTTGTGCATGTTATAGGTTTACAAAGTGAAAAAGCCCAAAGTCCACCCCAAAGGGACTTACCATCTCCAACAGAAAACACTGTTCACAAACTGCTCCAAACAGCTCTGTTGTAGTCCAGCCTTTACTTCAGAGACAAACGTGGTCACTTTGTAACACATGTTATAATGCTCGCCTAGCTGCTAGCATGGCACGCCCTCATACTCTGCTTCTGACTGGCTAGTAGTCCTTACCTAGCTACTGTTCATGTGCGACTCCCAACAAAGATGGAACAGAAGTGAGATGTCTCAGTCTGTAGCTAAAACAAAGAGGAGCTGCAGCAATGTGCAGTACAACAAAAATATGGTGTTTTTTGAAAATTAAACCGTGTAAACCTATTCTGGTATAACATAAATGTAATTATGAACCTGAAAATGAGCATAATATGAGCTCTTTAAGTGAAGTCACGGTTCAAATTCACTTCAGTCCGTACCATAGTCTATGGTCTGTATGTCAGACAGTGAATGCATCGCTTTTCATAACTGCCGTTGGTTGGTTCTGTACTATTCATGAGATTAATAGCTCAGCAGCCACTTCTTTGCGAGTCATGAGACTATTAAGAGCAGCGGTGGAAGAAGTATTCAGATCCTTTATTTCAGTAAAAGTACTAATACCACACTGTAAAAAATACTGTTACAGTAAAAGTCCTGCATTGAAAATGTTATTTAAGTAAAAGTGTGTAAGTATCATCAGGAAAATGTGGTTAAAGTATTAAAAGTAAAGAACTCTCCTCCCGTTGTAGAAAGTGTAAAGGATCCAAACAGTTGTTGTGTTTAATGGTCTAATCATTTCAGCTGGACTTGTAGGCCGTTATATTGTTGGCTAGTTTCATTTAGAATAAAACATCAGATTTTATAAACTACATGTGTTTTGTGTGCAGAAATCTTAATGTGTAAAGTAACTAAAGCTGTCAGATGAATGTAGTGGAGTAAAAATTACAATGTTTCTCTCTGAAATGTAGCGGAGTAGAAGTAGAAAGTACAAGTACCTCAACATTTACTGGAGTAAATGTACTTAGTTACATTCCAGCACCTGTTGTGTCATGCACTGGGACACAGCAGTGATCGTGCTGAACACAACAACTGCAACTCTAACGAGCTACCAACTCAACACTCTAAGGAATATCTGGGTTTTAACAGTTGTATGTATTTTAACAGGAATTGTCCGTAGAATGTGATTCACAGTTGTATTTCTGTTTTTTACATTTCCAATTACATCATTTGTGCTCTGACAACTTTTATCTGCTATGGAGGTTGGTTTTGGAGATTTAAGCCCACGTTGTTGCTTTTTACAACATTTAGTTTTTTTTGTGGTTTCATCCACAGGTCGGCAAGTGGCACTCTCCAAAATACTGCTTTGCCTGAGCCCGCAAGCATCAAACTGCGTCACGTTAATATGCTTGACACCAACAAGTGTTTTTTTTCAAATGTACTGCATTTTAACTGTAGCTACACACATCATTTCCGTTTTTTAATTAAGGGGCTAAGTCTGGGTAATGAGCTGCCAGAACTTGCTCTGTTATTTTACAGATTTATTTCTTAGAGTGTATAAATGGCTGAATGTTTGAATATGGTTTATATAAATCTACTTCTTGAAATTGCCAGGCCTAGAATAATACCCACAGAGAATGAAAACGTTTGTGCTCCTTAAAATCAGCGACTATAAGGCTTACTTATATGACCCTCCTATTACTCTTCTGTCACATATAGTCTGTCATGTGCATATATGTATATATGTATGTATGTATGTGTGTGTTTCTTATAATAAATAATTAATAATAAATAACTATTATAATATATATATATATATATATATATATATATATATATATATATATATATATATAATAGTTGACTATTGTATTTGCCACTGTGAGGTCCAGAGCAGGCAGAAATGTCATGAAATAAAATCTTGAAATCCTGAACACAATTAAGGAAGAAAATTGTTAATCTCTCTAGTCACTGTCATTGATATCTACAGAACGACTGATTGCACAATGAAAATTGACAAACTTAAAAGTGATTGTCCTCCTCCTCCCTGCAGGGATTAAAGTGATTGGCGGAGTGAAGGAGCTAACCGGAGAGGAGTTTGGAGTCTACGTCAAACGGATCTTACCAGGTGGCCTTGCATCAAGTGATGGTAAGTCCTGGATCCTCCGAGGGGACGCGTTCTTCTCATCATGTCCCAGGTGTACTTTTATTACTTCAGTGGTAACTATTATCCAAAGAAGGCAAAGACGTGCAAAACACACAGGCAGTAAAATACTGTAGATCTGACAGGGTGCTGTGTCCTATTATATTATCTCCCTGTAATAGCCCCACATCATCACATACCCTTTATTCCAGTTAGCCTAATAGCTGGTTGCATTGCAATTGCATAGCTTGCATTGAGAGAGGATTTTATGGAAAGTACCCCATGCCAATCTCTAGGTATGGTGAAGGGGATGTGATGATGTGGGGGGGCTATTTTAATTCCAAAGGCCAAGGGATGCATAGTATCCTGGATCCATGAAATAACTGGCCTTAAAAAAAAATCTGTCTGCCTCTATGGGAATTTAACATAGGGGTGTACTCACTTATGCCCCCTGTATTTTAAGGAAGAACATTTATTTATTTAAGATACATTATTCATTCACAAAGAAAATTGGTGTCCTTAAAGGTCGGAATTTTCCAAATTTGTTTAATTAAGGCATTAATATCAATTTCCAAAAGATGATTTTTTTTATTCCTCTTTTTAGTCAACTTTATCATGGGTTCATAAACTTATGAGCACCACTGTATGTGAGGAAATATTGGAGAAATAGCCTCTTGTGTCAAGTGATTGAATTACTGGGGTAAGGTTTCGGTAAAACATTTTTTTAAACTTCTTTAATGAAGTTATTTCTGTTTAGTTTAGATTAGATTAAAAATACGCTAATACTTAGTTACTGGTGGCTTTAAGCATATTCCACTGGACCTGGAGCTGCTGGAAAACATGAAAAGTCAGGAGAAATATGCAGGAGGCCGGTGCAGGACACCGAAAGGTAGAGTCATGTCAAAATGAACATGCTTTCTGCTATTTTGTCTGGTGTTGTGGTTGTGAGCTCAAATCTTTAGTAAGGTAACTGTATATTGAATAAATCTCTTAATTTGTGTTTTTGGTCAGCAGTAAGAAATCAGGTGCAATGGCTATTTTTTTTTTTTAGACATTTCCATTCCCTCCTCCGATATTTTACAGGAATACCTTAAAATACATTTAGCATGAAACCACACACTGTTTAGCACCTATAAAAGCACTGCTGATCTTTAGTAAACATCCCTCTTATGTATTTTCATGTAGAACAGCTTAGATGAAATTATGAAGAATAGAATTGAAGTGAATGTTACGGGCAGGCTACATTGCACCTGTAACGTACGTGGAGCGGATGTTCCAACACTACGTTTCCACTATGATCTATGAAACTGGCGACACCAGACAGAGAGCAGCACGTAGTGGTGCGTATTTATATTTTTTTAGGTGTGTGCGCCCATTTCACACAGAAATGGATCATAAAGTTTCGAAATTTCTTTTAAATTAAACTACCCATATACAGGAAACAACTTAATGACTGCCAGTGAGCGTATTGGCAGTTTTGTTTTGAGAGTTTCTGTTTTGGTTTTCTTGTTCCCCTCCCCTGCGTCCTCTGATAACAGCTGACAGTAGACGTTTTCCCAGCTCTGTGCCGGCTCCAAGAAACTGATAAAACAGAACTATTCCGAAGCAGAAGCTCAGCATCTCGCCTGTGACTCACACAATCCTACGCCGTGGGGGTGTTTATCCTCAAAAATCTTGACAGCTTTTGTTTGTGAGATTTTTTTCATTCAAAGTAAAGTTGCAGGGCATTTGGACTGAAGTTAGAACAGCAGAGCACCATCTTTACACATCACCACTGCTCAATAACAGATGATATTTTCTGTTCATTCTCAATGACTACACATGGCCCTCCTCCACAGCGCTGGGGAGGAAGGTCTGGCTAGTCCACACAGCATTCCTGGATGGGAGAAAAACGCGCTCTGGTTTATTGGCATTTCTTTAAACCAATCACAATCATCATGGGCGGCCGGATGGAGCCACGGTGTTTCTGCTAAATAGCCTCGGGAAGGAACTTGTTTTGGTGGAACATGTGTACGTTCAAAAGTAGTTTTAGTCGTTCAACAGAAAACTCAGATTGGACAGATAGTCTAGCTAGCTGTCTGGATTTACCCTGCAGAGATCTGAGGGGCAGTTAACCATAGTCCTCAGAAATCCACCAGAGTTTAGAACGCCAACACAAAGAAAGAACATTGTCGATATAGACTACAACTTACATAGCATGAGTTTGTAAGCTGGAAATCCCACAACAATACCTACACTGTGTACTAAACAACTTTCTCTGCCCTGTGACAGGAAACCTGATGCCAGGGGACCAGATCCTGGAGGTGAACGGAGACAGTCTAGTGGGAGTCACAAGTGAAAGGTAGTCCAGTTAAGAGTCATTGCTTTAAAGGAACATGCCGACTTATTGGGACTTTAGCTTATTCACCGTATCCCCCAGAGTTAGATAAGTCCATACATACCCTTCTCATCTCCGTGCGTATCGTAACTCTGTCTGACGCACCCAGCGCTAGCCTCGTTTAGCACAGATTCTGGAGGTAACCAGCTCCATCTAGCCTACTGCTCCCAATAAGTGACAAAATAACGCCAACATGTTCCTATTTACATGTTGTGATTTGTATAGTCACAGGGTGTACAAATAAACCTATGTAAATAGGAACATGTTGGCGTTATTTTGTCACTTATTGGGAGCAGTAGGCTAGTTGGAACCGGTTACCTCCAGGATCTGTGCTAGGCTTAGCTAGCGCTGGGGGCTTCAGACAGAGTTACAACACACACGGAGATGAGAAGGGTATGTATGGACTTATCTAACTCGGGGGGATACGGTGAATAAGACAAAGTCCCAATAAGTCGGCGTGTTCCTTTTAACCACATGGCTGACTGAGGTGACGTAACAAGAATGTGAATGTTTTTTTGGTTTCACAGAGCTGTGGACATCCTGAGAGCCGCCTCTGCAACCAATCTAATGCGCCTTCTCATAGCCAGAGACGAGGAAGCAAAGTAAGCACATGTCTAGTATACTCATTAGGGGTTCTCTGGGAAGAGCCACATCAGGTTTAGTAACGTTCTGTCAATCACCTGAATCCTCTCCTGTGGGTCCATGTAGCGCTGACGATGCAAGATGACATCACCAAAGCTGTCCAATGAACGAGTACCTGCCAGTCCACATGACTCCATGTTTACTCCTCTTGGTTCATTTGTAATAAGTCAGTGTGAATCACAAACAGAGCAGAACAAAAAGGCAACAGTTGATTAGTGACTACGTTTACATGCACATAATATTCAGAATTTTGGCCCTTATACCGAAAAAAGAAAAACATATTCGACTAAGCTGTTTACATGCCTAATGAAAGTAATTAGTCCACTAATATTCCTGTTTACATGCAGCTGTGCAAAACAGGATTTTTCCAAAGTTTTCCACAGGTTCCACTTGTTCGTCCAATGCGAACACAGCGTCCGTCTTTCATTCCTTCAACCAGCTTCTTGAAAAAGTCGGCTCATATCCAAAATCCAGTTGATGTCCAAGTCTTTGATAATGTTTAGAAGTGGCTGTGTTTCTTTTCTTTCGAGCATGCATCTCTACCGCAGCCGGACTCACTTGAACTGTCAGCTGGGTGGGTTTGTGTACAACAACCATAGCAACACACAGGGCTGACTGTAAACCGTAAACAGCCCGTAAACTGTTGCAAACTGCGGTAAAAAGCCTAATTGACACGCATATTCAGAATGCGCTGTATACATGTCCAAAGAATGCCTCTAAAACCAGAGTAACGCCGGCATATCCCACGTCTTAATCGGAAAATGCTATATTTGGAAAAAGGCCTTATTCTGAATATGGAAATGGAATATGCTGTTTACATGACCTGTATCCAATTCTGAATATTGTCATATTCAGAATAATAGTGGAATATTAGGCTACATTTACATTGCTACATTTTGTTTTTTAAGCAGAGTTTTGAGCCAAAAGTGATCTCTCTGCACCAAGTGTATATATCTCTAGTAGAAGAGAACTAATCTCTGTTTAAACTAACACGCCCCAGACCTCATATATCATCAACATTCTGGTATACTGAGCATAAACAGGAGGCAGCATGTAGACTCCGCCTGCTGCTGGTGGTTGCCATGGTAACGTTAGCAGCTTAGTCTCAGAGATCGAGATGTCGTGACCGATGAGACCCAATCAGGAGGAGAAACGTTGGCGTCTGTCGGTGTTGCCGAAGGTCTCCGTTTGTGGCCGTTGAGGCAGCAACACAACCCCGCAGATTCCAAACCAAAACGGGTCAGAAGTGTTTCCAGATGTCTCCGGTTTAGGGGCTTGGAAACACCAGAGCAGGGGGAATGAGAGGGGGAAACGCCAGAGCAGGGGGAATGAGAGGAGGAAACACCAGAGAAGGGGGAATGAGAGGGGGAAACACCAGAGCAGGGGGAATGAGAGGGGGAAACGCCAGAGCAGGGGGAATGAGAGGGGGAAACGCCAGAGCAGGGGGAATGAGAGGGGGAAACGCCAGAGCAGGGGGAATGAGAGGGGGAAACGCCAGAGCAGGGGGAATGAGAGGGAGGGAAACACCAGAGCAGGGGGAATGAGAGGGGGAAACACCAGAGCAGGGGGAATGAGAGGGGGAAACGCCAGAGCAGGGGGAATGAGAGGGGGAAACGCCAGAGCAGGGGGAATGAGAGGAGGAAACACCAGAGCAGGGGGAATGAGAGGGGGAAACACTAGAGCAGGGGGAATGAGAGGAGGAAACACCAGAGCAGGGGGAATGAGAGGGGGAAACGTAGCAGAAGATATTCCTTTTTCAACCAAAATGTAGCAATGTAAATGTTGCCTTAGTGTGCATTTAAAGTCACTCAATCCAAACGCACCGGAGGCTTTACTCACCTGCTACCACACAGGCTATTATCAAGCCAGTTTTCTGATTCATTATAAATTGTTCACATAACAAATAAATAACAAGGCAAATGTATCCGCTCAAAAACGTGTATTATATATATATATATATATATATATATATTTTTTTTTTTATATATATATTACATGAACAGCAGTATTGACATGGTGACACTGATATTACTGATGGCAGAGGCCGGTAGTATTAGTGTTCAACCAGCTTTCTAATCTGAGCGCAACCAGTTTTGGTAAAAACAAGGTCAGTGCCAGCTGTCAGCATGACAGGCTTCATTTCCCCCCAATCCACTTCAGACAACATGATCCTCAGTTGTAAGTTGACAAAGGTAGTAGTGGATTTGCATATTTAACGGGGCAAGACCGCTCGTTGCACATGAACGTGTCAGCCCCGATATTTCCGAAAGCGCGTGGTATTTTCTGCCTGTAAGTGTAATCCTCAGTGACGAGACTGACACAGGCGGGACTTGCCTCAGCTGTTAGAGAGGACGCGTGGCAGAAATGAGAAGTTAAGGGTGGAAATAGCTCTGGGACACAAACACCAGCAGCACACTGAGGACTTAATTGGCCAGATCCTGGTATCAATATGTAGAATGTGAGAACTAGGGATACACGATATGAGGAAAATATGCGCTGCGCGATAGCGTTGCTGAATATGGCGATAACGATACTACTCGCGATAAATGCTCGTTGTAATAACTGCTTGTTGAATTTAAGACAAATGAAAGGAAATCATTTCCAGCAATCTTTCATTGAACAAATTGAACAGTGAATTGAATATAAAAGGAACCACTAAAAAAAGAATGATAAAGTGCAGTTTTCTGCTGATATTTCCTTTCAACTAACACAAAAAGAGTGTATTTTGCGATGTGTTTTTTTGCGCCAGCCGCGATGACGATTAAAAAAAAAAAAAACCCTGATATATTGTTATATTGTGCAGCCCTAGTGAGAACTGCTTGTGTGTAGAAATAGAATGTGAGTGCTGACATACTCCAGTGTAGTGATTCAAGATTCAAGAACCTGTAACGGACTGTAACTCTTCATGTTCATTTATTTATGTTAAAGTTCTGATGTTTAGAGTGTCACTGTTCAGAGGCAGTAGTCTGGGTCAGATTAGTGACATTGAGTGAAACACTGAGATTTCCTCCTGTCAGTAAAGTGAACACGTTGTGAGTTTAGATGCTGTGAAGCCTGAGGACGGGGGGGCACGGGCTGTTGTTATGTCCTGCAGGATGAGTAGGGTTCAGTTGGGAGACGGGAAGCGAGCAAGCGTCTAGTAATGTCGGGTAGTTGACTGAATCCTTTCTTTTGTTTTGGCGTTGGCTACGGCCCACAGTAGCCTGTGTTCAGGTCAGTAATAAAACTCTAACGTCTCACCGACTGCTTATTGAGGGACGTTACAATACTTTGTCATTGTATGAACACAGCGAAAATTACGTTGGCGGCAATCTGTCTAGCAGCAGTAAATAATAAATAAAAACAAGATTAAAAAACAAAACAATAAAAAGGTATTGCACATAGCACTCATGTGAGCCTCTGCATTGATGGATTCTCCCAGAGTGGTGTCAGCAGACTAAGGGGGGGTTGAGAGAGCTTAACCTAGGGATGTGCTCCTGACGAGATCAGCCTCGTGTGTTAATCTGTGCTCTGTGCTTTAACTACAGGAGGAGAGTGGAGGGAAGAGGGGGGGGGATTATGCCTTTCTGGCTGGCTGTCTGTCTCTGAGTTGGAGGAGAGAAAAAAGAGAGACTTTGAGAAAAAAGAAGAGATTTTTATTAAATAACATTTGAAAAACCTAAACTAAACACCAAAGAACGACATTAACTATGCAACTTATTAACAATATACCTAAGTAAAATAAATAAATAGCCAAAGCTATAACACGTCTGTTTTTTTTTTGTTTTTTTTTTAAAACAAACCGAACTAAACTCCATTGTGGAGATGATTCGAGCATGTTGAAAATTCTTCTTCAGTCAAGTCCTCTGACATTTACAAAGTAAATTAAATGGCTCCGGTTTCACAGTACTGCGCAGGGTCCGGAATTCGCGCTCGCCAGTCGCCAAATGTGGGGACGGGCCGACACACAAATGCATAAACACTGGCGCACACACCTGCCACCAGCCACTACCTTCTGTTTACTGACAGCTAGTGTTTAACTCGGGCTAATTAATTAGCTAGTCAGTGGTCTTTTTTTTTGGGAGCACAGGAAACGGAGTCTCATTTCACCTGTCCGGAAGGCTCTGACACACTTTCCGCACTCCGTGTCGGCGGACAGCTGTAGGCTTGTACCGGTGTTGATGTTCTGTGCATTGTCGGACACACGCAGCCACTTTCCTGAAACCGCTTGCGGGACTGACACAAGTCCACAGCACACAAGTCCGAGCCCGACTCCAAGCGCCTCCACCTGCAGGCTGTCAGCTGTGTGTCTGCCTGGTATACTCTCAGACGGCCGATTTAACTCGCCGGTCCTCATCAATATAGTTTCATGTGTCACGTAGCTCTCCACAAGCAGAAAAAAAGAGGAGCTTAAAAAACAACTTGCGATGTGATCTTGTGATCTGGACGGGAAGGATAACTCTGGGAGTTGGAAGGGGTGTGTCGCGATTCTGCCCTCTTACAGCGCGACACAGGTTCGTGGATCTGAGTGTCGTGCTTTCGGTTTCATATCGCACATTGTTACAGCCCTACTGTAGTAATAAGTTATTCTAGTGCAATAAGGGCAAAGTGAGAGCACTGCTCTTTCACTTCCCCCAACCAGATTTGATCCTGTCAGTCTGGGGATCGAACCAATGACCTCCCGGTCACAAGCTCACTCCTTTAAACTCTAGGCCACCACTGTCCGGTGTAAAGGATCCAGACAGCTGTGTGTTTAATGGTCTAATCATTTCAGCTGGACTTGTAGGCCGTTATATTGTTGGCTAGTTTCATTTAGAATAAAACATCCGATTTTGAGAAAGCTTAATGTGTAAAGTAACTGCAGGTTGTCAGATGAATGTAGCGGAGTAAAAAGTACAATATTTCTCTCTGAAATGTAGCGGAGTAGAAGTAGAAAGTGGCATGAAAAGAAAAGACTCAAGTAAAGTACCTCAACATTTGGACTTAAGTACATTGCTTGAGTAAATGTACTTAATTCCATTCCATTCCACCACTTGTGACAACAGAGTGAAAAAATGTCATTTCCCCTTGCAGGGTCAATAAAGTATCTCTAAATCTGAAACGGCTGAACGTGATGAACTCCATCATCTTGTTAGTAATCCCTTCACTTTTGGTGCTCTCTGTGGGGATTTCTATCCCTTTCTTAACGCTGTGGTTATCAAGTACTGAGGCTTGCCGGTGGCATTTTATGTCATTGTTCTTTCTCCGACGCGGTGTAATACACCCACACGGCTCCCCCTCCCCCCAGATGATGTCCAGTCACTTCAGTGTGAAACGACTGCCAGCCTGATGTTGTCTAATCAGTTTGTGCAATTTGTGTCCTTATTTACCACGGAGCCAATGTAATGCTTTATCATAATCTGCTTAGAAACGGCATATTCAAATCATCATCCCCAGGGGATATCGTATTGTTGTTTTGAAACAAGGTGTTTCGCAGAAAAAAAATTAATAACACTCAAAGTTACAATCATTTATTTTGATTGCTTTGATGGCCTGCCCAAAACCATGCTAATCCAAAAGACCGCTGTGCCTTCTACGTGACATGTGTGACATGCAGATATAGATATTGTGCGAAAAACAGGGTGTGCATTTTAGTGTGCATTCAGTTTATTCATTCATCTCTACCCTTTCCTTGTCCTGTAATAACGTTTTCACATCAGGGTTTTTAAACTTTTCACAGATTCAGAGTATCTGAAATAATATGGTCTGTTCCGAAGATCCAAATGAACCGTGTGTATGAATTTTGGCTGTCTAGCATTATACCTACGTATGTCAGTTTAATTTATGCTTAAACACCTGTAAATATTAACATATTATTTTATATATAAATACCTTGCTGCTTAATAGCTGCCGCTATTAGAAATGTAACCACTGTAATGGTCTAATGTCTAAATGAATGTTGTACATCTTAGTATAACCACTAAAACATGTATATTATGTTAAATCCTAAACTCTTATCCCAATAATGTTTGTCTTGTGGTTTCCCTGACTAGGAAAGAATTTGCTGAGTTGCTGGAGAAGTATGGCTCTAATGGTAGCACAGGATCAACGCGCAACTCTCCCATACAGCAAGGTAGGCAAATCCCTACTCAGTCCCCTAGTATGATACATTACACATTCTGTTTTTTTTTCCTCAAGCAGTAACTGTAATCCAATGTCGGCATACCTCCTGCACTTGTAAATGTATGTATGTGAAATTAAATTTCCGGACTCCTGTACAACGTGTCTTCTATGCCAAACAATGCCTAAATGGCATCATCATACACTTCAATGTAAAACAAAAACAGGACCTTTCTATATTTGACAGAGTACTAAGCCTGTAGGGTAGATGGAGTAAGTCTGCCTTTAAAAATGGCTTATGACAAGTGCAGTTGTCCATTACACAATTGCCAACATCTGTTTCAGTGGGGAGGAAGGCAGCCAGCTGGTACAGATTTGTTAAAACAGGGCTTCAGCACATGAGCAGTCTTGTGTGCTCTGTGCAGGGGATGGTGTCGATGCATCAGGGTGCACCTATGGAGTCGGAGCCATCTCAGTATTAATGACTGCACACGGAAGGATTCACAACTATTTATTTTTGTGCGCATTAAAAAACATTGTGGAGAGAATCATTGTGGCTCGGAGGTAGAGTGGTTGCCCCATATCCACAAGGTCAGGTTCAGTCCCAGGCTCCTCCGGCCACATGTCAAAGTGTCCCTGACCAAGACACTGAACCCCAAGTTGCTCCCCGGATGCTGTGTATATATTGCTGTCCACTACATAATACACTACATTGTAGTGTGTGTATGTGACAATTAAGAATAAAGTTTGTTTTCTGATCATATACAGTATAAATCACAAAATGCATTTGTGAATCCTTCCGTGCGCAATCATTAATACTGAGAGTGATCTGACTCCATATACATCAGCTCCAGAATGAGGATACGTGGATTTATCATGTTGATATAAAGATGAAATCTGTTATGTTTACAGTATGGTAAAACACTGAAACTGGCAGAGTTACTGTGGTTGGCTCTACATACGCTCAAAGATGACAAGGTGAGATTATGTACTGTAAAGGCAGCGTTATGCTTCAGAAGAATTAGTTTGTACGACATGTTGTCTGACCCTGTTCAAAAGGGTTTCTAGTGGTTCCTAACAGCCATGCTGGAAAGTTGGGAGAAGAGTCTAGAGTCGTCGTAGAGATGGGGAAGAGGCAATAATCGTTTAAACATAGAGATAACAGCACACTTTTCAGGCAGTCTGCCCTGGAGGGGACATGAAAAGTGACAGAAATGGTTGCGACAAAAGAGAGAGACATTCAAACCCTGGCTCCTTTCTCAACTCCGCGCAGCTGCCCGATCTTAAAGTAGTTGTGAATGTCTGATTGTAGGTTTGGGAAAGTTAGAGTAATTGTCAGCCACACCCTCCTCTAATCCGTCATCGTCAGAAAGCTGTGGGGTGAGATGGAGTGGATTGGCAGCTGAAGAAGGCCAACGCTACCATCATTTGTGTAGTTCAAAGATGACAACATGTAGAAAGCTACAGATTGCAGCTTAACGTTACTAAAGATGAAGTGTTATAAAGGACTAGTTCAAAATATACCTGCAGTATTGACCCAATGACTTGGACTTGAGTTCCATACTTGGTACTTGTTGGTCTTGACTTGACTCTAAGCTTGAGACTTCTTGGCTTAGGCATTGTTGGTCTTGACTAGTGACTTGCAAAATAGACTTGGTACCACCTCTGAAAATGTACCGGAAAATCACACATAGGGTTGGCCATTGTTTGGGTTTTTTCCGATACAGGTGCTAAAACAATACTTTTAAAAGGGTGGCGGTGTCTTAACAGTGTCTGAACCGATACTTTAAATAAAAAAAGAGAGGGCGCACAAAACGACAGTTGGCGACATTAAGGAACAGCTTGTTTATTGCCAAGTCCATATGGTCAAATTTAAATGATTTTATTGAAAATGTAATAACAATAACTTATTTCACCAGACAAGTGCTGTAAAACAACACAAAGAAGAACCACTAGATGGCAGAAGGGTCACTACAACAACAGCTTGAGTTTCTTGAGGTGCACTTGAATGCACCATGAGCTCATGAGTAGTAAAGAAGGCAGCATTAAGTCCTGTCCTGTGTTGTTTCTTAACTTCTTTAACCGTGTTTAATCCAGCTACTAGCTAACAGTAGGCTAACGTTACACGCTGCCAAGTGTAATGTTAACTAGCGTTACGTGCAGCGATGCTTTTGTTCGGAGCACCAGAGAACAGCGCAGGCATTTGAGTGGCACCGAAATCTCCATTGTCACCGGTCGTTTGCACCGGGTTTTGGTACCCAACCCTAATCACCCACAGCATGTTATGAACTGAAATGGCTCATGTCTTTGGCTCAGCTCCTCCACCAAAGAAGCGCTACAAAATGCTACAATTTCCCTTTAAAAAAATCGCCGTGCAAATGATGGAGTGTAAAACATCTTGGTGCACAAGATTGAAGATTGAATCTGAGGACAGGAGAGAAGCAGAGGTTTACCGCAGGCAGTGGATAAAAAAAATAAAAAATTCCGGGGCATGATTTGGCTGCTCGACAGTTGGTTTGGTCAGCATATTGGGTATTATTCAGTGCTTAGAGTCACTCAGGCTTAGGAAAGGTTTAACAAGAACAACGAAAAATTTCAGTGGAGAGCCTCAGTGCCAGCAGCAAATTGTTGAAGACTTTCAGTACAGTATTTCTGAATTGTATAACATTTTATTCCCTTCCCTTATTTCCTTATAGAACACATATCAAGAGAACATCATGTTTGCTTACTACCCTTCATCTAAATAATAACTTATCCAGTATAAGTAATCATTTAAATATGTATCTAAAGCCATCTCTTATACCATGTTGACATGTTGATTTTACACCTCGTAGCAAAGCACAGGTTAAATGACACTCTGTCTATTTTGTGTTTTTGTTCTTTCTTGCCATTCCAAAGGAGGCCGCTACCTGGAAAGTACATCATCTGGTTCCTCGTCTCGCTCCCAGAGTCCTTTGCTGTTGAGCCCAGCGAGCTCTCAGAACATGTACAACAACAGTGGGCCCATGCTGCGCTCCCTCAGGTGAGATTCATCTGTACAGGATTCACATCAACCATCCCACTGCTCTCCTCTCGTTTGGAGACTAAGATGGGAAGTTTTGGCTGGCAAATACTAACCCTAAAGCATATGTCAGAACAGCAGCCATGAAAGCTAAGGTCAGCAGAAACTTCAGCCTGTCTAATTTATTTAATTCAATTTCAATTCAAATACAAGACCCAACAATCCCCCCCCCAAGAGCAAGCATTTGGTGCGACAGTGGCAAGGGAAAAACTTTTAACAGGCAAAAAACCTCAGACAGAACCGGACTTTTGGTGGGCAGCCATCTGATGCTGCCAGTTGGGAAACAGAGACACTGATACAGATATACAATATAGATATAATAATTACAGCAGTTGGTATGATGGACAGTGGCAATAATATTAACAATAAAGTTAATAGAAGTATGACTATTTATTATAATTTAATATAAAAATTCTATTTATGTGCGGATAAACTTTATGCCAATTTAAAATATTTGGATATTTTACTTCTGTACAGTTGTGTTCCGAATAATACCAGTGTGTTTAAAACAAGTGACTAATGCTCAAAATCCTTAGAATAGCTTTTAATTCCATAATATCAATGCATTGAGAACACTGCACATTCTATTCCAAATCAAAACATGACCAAAACTGATCAAGTTTGTGTTATACCTTTTACAGAAAGTGAAGAAAAAGGAATATTAGCAGTAAAAAAATTGCAGTATTTGCATTTTTCTTTACAAACTCAAACATTTACTGTATGAACTGAAAAATGTCTCAAGGGTTTGCTTTACTTTGAATCACTGCACTAATATTTAGTTTCATAACCATTATTTCTGAGAACTGCTTCACAGCTGTGTTGCATGGAGTCGACCAACTTCTGGTACCTGTGAACAGGTATTCCAGCCCAGGACGATTGAACTACATTCCACAATTCCTCTGCATTACTGGGTTTTGCCTCAGAAACAGCATTTTTGATGTCACCCCACAATTTTTCTATGGGATTGAGGTCTGGGGATTGGGCTGGCCACTCCATAACATCAATCTTGTTCATCTGGAACCAAGACTTTGCTCGCTTACTGGTGTGTTTTGGGTCATTGTCTTGTTGAAAGACCCATTTCAAAGGCATTTCCTCTTCAGCATAAGGCAACATGACCTCTTCAAGTATTTTGATGTATTGAAACTGATCCATGATCCCTGTTATGCGATAAATAGGCCCAACACCACAGTATTAGAAACATCCCCATAACATGATTTTTGCACCACCATGCTTTACTGTCTTCACAGTGTACTGTGGCTTGAATTCAGTGCATGGGGGTCGTCGGACAAACTGTCTGCGGCCCCTAGACCCAAAAAGAACAATTTTGCTCTCATCAGTCCACAGAATGTTGCCCCATTTCTCCTTTGGCCAGTCAATGTGTCCTTTTTGCAAATTTCAACCTATTCAGTACATGTCTTTTTTTCAGCAATGGGACTTTGCGGGGGCTTGTAGCTGATAGCTTTGCTTCACATAGCCTTCTTCTGATCGTAACAGTACTCACAGGTAACTTTAAGTCTTCTTTGATTTTCCTGGAGCTGATCATTGGTTGAGCCTTTGCCATTTTGGCTATTCTTCGATCCATTCGAATGGTAGTTGACCGTTTTTTCCCACGTCATTCAGGCTTTGGATGCCATTTCAAGGCATTTGAAATCATTTTGGCTCAGCAGCCTATACTTTTCTGCACTTCTTTATATGTTTTCCCCTCTCCAATCAACTTTTTAATCAAAGTCTGCTGTTCCTCAGAGCAATGTCTGGAACGACCTATTTTGCTGAGTATTTCAGTGTGAAATGCACTATAACCAGCAGGCACAACATTTGCTTCCTTCCTTCCTTCCTTCCTTCCTTCCTTCCTTCCTTCCTTAAATATGGGCCATAATTGACACCTGTTTCTTCACAGAATCAATCACCTCACCAATTGAACACAACACTGCTATTATTTTTGAACATGCCCCTTTCAATTACAGATTCAATTACACAGAATGAGCAGCATGCATGTCATGACTGTTGGGTCTGTTGGTTTTCTATGACTCTACAACACTTACTAGTAAATTATTTGCCATGTAGAAATATCACTTCTACCAAAAAAATTGATTTATGAGGTTAGTGATGTTGGACTGCTATTATTTTGAACACAACTGTATATGTTTTACATATGGATATTTGTATCTTACATTCAAATCCAAATCATTCCAAATTCAAATTGGTCACTCTCCAAAACATTGTCAGTTTGCTGTTTTTTGCACTCCACACCTGCACTTTAACAGCGCTTTTTGTGTTGTGATGACTGGCATTGTTGTAGTCGAGACCACCAAAGTCATCACCAAGACCAGAGTGTTAGAGACCAAGACAAGACCAAGACTTTCAGGGGTTGAGATCAAGACTAGACCAAGACTTTCAGGGGTTGAGATCAAGACTAGACCAAGACTTTGAGAGGTTGAGACCAAGACTAGACCAATACTTTGAGAGGTTGAGACCAAGACAATACAAAGACTTTGAGGGGTTGAGACCAAGACAAGACCAAGACTTTGAGAGGTTGAGACCAAGACAATACAAAGACTTTGAGGGGTTGAGACCAAGACAAGACCAAGACCAAGGCAGGGCGAGACCGAGTCAATACAAAGACTTTGAGGGGTTGAGACCAAGACAAGACCAAGACTTTGAGAGGTTGAGACCAAGACAAGACCAAGACCAAGGCAGGGCGAGACCGAGTCAATACAAAGACTTTGAGGGGTTGAGACCAAGACAAGACCAAGAATTTGAGGGGTTGAGACAGAGACAAGACCAAGACCAAGGCAGGGCGAGACCGAGTCAAGACCAAGACCAGATTTGTGTTAGACAGCCAGAAATTCTTCTGCTGTCTCCCGCATCGTCTTTGTTGGGAGTGTGTGTAAAGGGGGCAGGGAGAGGGGGGGTTTACGGTAACAGATATTACATATATTTGCAAGTTTTTAACACATAAATCAGACAATGCACAGGCAATTTAGTGAAATCCCTGCAGTTGAGGTCTTGAAATAAAATCCAACATGCCGTCGATTCTGAGACGAGACCCAGACTTTCAAAAAGTGGTCTTAAGAGAAGTCGGAGTACTACAACAGTGGACTCGAAAATTAGAAATGTATTTTTTTAGCGTCAGCCATCTGGTGTACAACCCTGACCCATGATCTAGATCCCGAGCAATACTGGATTTTTTTTAGGCCGAGAGTAAAAATAAATAAATGAAAACTGATAATATTTCAGCTGAAATTCATTTCTTACATAAACATTTTTTTAAGAATTTTGTCCAAGATATGTACTAAGCAGTGTCCCGTGGAATGAAATGGAGACAGTTGACAAATAATGTCGAACATATATTTGGTATATCTATACTGCAATCTCTTCACAAACACCAATACAGATATATCAGTGATAATAATAACAATAATATCGGATGATTTATAACTTTTACTCTGCCTGTGACTGTGCAGAAGTATGACAGTAATGCCACAGAGGCCTGATAAAGGTTAATGTGTACCACAGGCAAAAATACCTGGACCCAGTGGGCACGATGCACCTGACTTCGCCTTCATTCACAAAAGTAGAGCCCCTTTTCTTTCCTTCAGAGGCTGATGTGTTTCTGTGTCTGTGTGTTCTCAGTCATCCAGGGGAAGGAGTGATTCAGCTCATTTCAGTGCCGCGATCCAGCGGTCTGGGCATCACCATAGGAGGAGGCTCCAACAGGCCCGACGGCCCCGCGGTCTTCATCCAGGAAGTGCTGTCTGGAGGAGACTGTCACCGGGTAAGAAATGAATTCACCAGCCTGAAATACACTGTACATATTGCACATTATACATGTTCACATGTTGGCAAACCCTTGCTTACTCACACAAGCAGCAGACACGTTCTCGTGGACTGTGGTTGATGGGGGGCTCAGCACGTCTGACTTGACTTCCTTTTGTTTTGATAATGTTTCCATGGTAGCAGCCATGTTTCTGATGGGATGAAGTGCCTGAAGAGGGTAAAAAAACAGGATTGCATAAAACTAATTTCAAATCAGATTGATGTCTGTAGCCTACCACCAAAGTCCCTACAGTATGGTAACAACAGTATAAATCACGTTGTTACTTGAGGAAGCTGACACATTCGGTTGGGTGTGCTCACTGGATCCTGTATCTCCTTGAGCACTGAGTGGAGGACCACAGGGATTGCTGTATAAAATATGACTGAGATGGATGCAGCGCAGCAGTGAAGGACTACTTGTAGGGAAATAAAGTGAACAAGATGGAGGGAGGTAGAGGACAGACAGAGGGGGCGGAGCAGGAAGTAAATAGTGCATATGCAGACTTCTGCAGCTTTGCCCTTAGGTAAGTGTAAAATAGTGCTTAGTCATGCCTCAGGTCACAGGCTGCTGATGCTGTTTCTGTGACTAGCTGTCCGAAAAACAGACATAGAGTAACAGCCGGTCCTCTCCGCCCGCATAGTGGTCACAAACATATCTATGACCTTCCAGACACACACTTTAAATCAAACATACCGCAGACCTTTCCATGTAGGGACAGTCCCGACCAAGACATACTGTAAAACATGTATCCCAATTATTAAAGTGGTTCGCCTGTTTCTCCCGTTATGTCCTTCAGCCAAAGTGTTGAAAAGCACCAGGAGAAATGCCAGGAGTTGAGTTTATATTCAGTTATGACCGGTTGCAGTGCTGACAAACATTGTATGGGAATGGGACTGAGTACCCAGGGCCCTCATGTGAGGAGGGCCCAAAAATATTCTAGAATGAATAGCTGTGGATGTGGGGAGGGGCCCATAGAGAATGCCTTTCTACAGGGCCCAGCATGTTGTGCTACGTCCCTGCTTCCTAAAAGACAGAACATTCAGTATTTCTCTGTTTAGTGTAGTGTCACCTTGACTGAAGGAAATTACCATAAGGTGACAAACATTACGCTCCGGTCCGTTCATTAAATCCTATTGAATATTTAGGAGGTCATGCTGGATTAAACACTGTGTACTTCTTGGCGTTTTTGTTGTTTCAGTGTCAGTGCGGCTGTATTAGAGAAGTCTCCTAACAGACACACTACACAAAGTGTGAAGGTCGGACATCATGCTAGGACTCTGTTTAGGGCATCACACACGCACACACATGCACGCACGCATGCAAACACACACACACACACACACACACACACACACACACACACACACACACACACACACACACACACACACACACACCTACCTTGTGTGTGGCACTCAGGCCCAATGACACAAATATATTGTGTGTGTGTGTGTGTGTGTGTGTGTGTGTGTGTGTGTGTGTGTGTGTGTGTGGATTCACACAGTGTTTGTTAGCAGGGTGAAGTTATTGTTGGTTTTGTTCTTTTTAATTGGATTTCTTGACAAAAAGAAAAGTGGAGAATATCGCCAGCCATACAGTACATTAAAGGAGTCATATTTTAGATAGTTTTCAGGTTTATACTTGTATTTTGTATTTCTACTGAACATGTTTACATGCTTTAATGGTGAAAAAAATTATACTTTTATTTTTCAAATACTTCCCATGGCTGCTGCACCTGCACCCCTCTGTCTGAGACGGAGCGCTGTCTCTTAGCATTGAGCTACATGTACACCAGCTCGATATGACGACATACGTTTACCTCATTATTTGAAGGTTTGGCCACGTGGAACATGACCATCCAACATTGTAACATTATAGATATGACAGAAAATGCAGAAAAGCATAACAGGTCTCCTTTAATCTCTGGATCATTACTCATCCAGTTTTCATATCTTGAGAGCAGCTGGCTATTTGTTTGTGTTGTAAGACTGGCTACGAGCCAGAGGCTGAAGGATCTTGCACAGGAGTGCACTGGTGGAAGCATAGGGGGGCAAAGCCTGCCCAAATGAAATGTTGTGCCCTCCCCCAAAATCAGCTAAAACACAGGACTTTCAAGCCAGGGAGTGGAATTTGCTTCCCGGGGAAAACAAAAGACTTTCACCCAGGAAATGCGTGTTCCTTGGGAGTGTTTTAATCCAAACCACGACCTTTTTCCTAAACTTAACTAGTCGTTTCGGTGCCTAAACGTAACTTTCGTCGTCGCATAACGCTCACTTTTTCTTGCCTAAACTTGACTTGACTAAATGATCGGCAGCTCGCGGTGCTCTGTACCCGGCTCACAGTCACCTATTCTCGGGTAACTGAACCACCAACTACCGCTGACCTGACCACCGTAGCCGGTGTCGCAGAGCTCTGTAGCGGCTAAACACATCTACTCACTGCCGCTGATACGACCGAGCTGTGACGGAGGTCTGTCGCCGGCGTAACAAAGCTCTGTAGCGGCTTAAACAACTATCAACCGCCGCACTGTAGCACGAAGCTCTGTAGCCGATGTCGAAGTTAGCGTCTTATTTTTGTTTCGGAGCTTGAGTTAATTGTCAGAGATAACTTTTGTAGTACTAAAGTGAGGTCACAGAGTAGTCCACGTCCCCAATATGGCATCATATACTGTACATACCCGCACACACTGTGAGATCCCGCTTCTGTCTTAAAGATAACGCAGCTCATCGCAGCAAGACCTCCTCAATAACTCCTGACAGGAAGCTGCTGTTAAACATGATGGATGAGCTCTGCACCCTGGCCACAGTGTCTTAGGGAATGTAGGGAACAGTCATCTGTGCTTGACAGAAACAAGTGCTGCATACTGCAACCTCAGAGGAGGCCTCGGCGATCACTGTCTGCTGTAGCAAATGGATGCTTGCGCTTAACATCAGTACAGAACACTCTGGAACACTGGAATGTTGGCTGTACCGTGCATAAACCATTGAATTAGATAAAAGTGAGACACAGTGCAGAAGAAAATGGATTTCCCAACCGTTTTAGTCTCATTTTATCCTTATATCCTATTTCCTGTTTACTGATTAAGTTCCTATTATTATCTCTGATCAACAAACTGTCAGGGTCTCCTGAATTACTAAAAATCTGTCTGCCTCTTGTCTAGCTTAGTTCAAAATAAAGTATTCCAGTTTGGTCAGTGTGAGAGAGACCTTTTAGTTTAGAGCCCAGGTTGGCTCCAACGGTGATTCACACCATTAAAAAAAAAATAAAGGACCATTTTTCAATAGTTCGAGCAGACATATTGGGTCTATGCAAATCTACTCAGATGCTGTCTTCTCAGCTTTTGTTATGCTGTTGTTTTCTGTAACCTTGTATAAAACCCTAGCCAGAGACTCACTCTGCTCAGAGAGAATTCTACAGCTTCTTCTGAGCTTCTTTCTCCACTGCACAGTGAATACAACTCATCTGAACCTGCCACTGAACTGGACTGAATTGGACCTGAGAGAACTGTTTCTTTCCACACCCAGGTTACTGTTAAAGGATCATTCTAGTTTTCTCTAACTTTGACTTTGTTTTTTGTTGTCAATCATGAAGCATAGGGTTAATTCTGGCAGAGCACTGAAGTTGCTTTTGCATTTGCTGATCAGCATCAGCTGTTCCTTTCATGCTTCACCTTCGCTGGCACATTCATGTTTAATTACCACTAAGCCCTAATGGCTACAACATATGCTGAATGCATATCGCAGTCGTACACATTATATTCATGCAGGTGTAAACGGGTGCCTTTATAACCTGATACTTCTCACTGACTGCTCTGCGGACATGCTCATGTCACAGTTTGCTGCCACAACTCCCTCCACCATGTGTTCATTTTTGGAATTGGTGATTTATCTAAGATGTTCATGTATGTGTTTGTAAAAGGGGGATTCGCTCTTTCAGAGCACCCTCAAAGAGTAGTCTCTTCTCCCCAAAATCTTATATAACGATTTTCTGTAAATGGCCAGTGTATCACTACTATCAGTTATGATAACATTGTACTGACTCAGCACAGTGTCCTGGGATTTACATACATAGTGGACCCTTCTGCAATATGACACAGTAGTCATGTTTCCATCTAATTGTCAAGCGAATTTTAAAACTTAAAATTTTGCAAAAAAGGGGGGAAAAAAAAGAAAATGTGAATTAGAAGCGTTTCCTTTAGAGCGTAGTTTCATCACAAGTTGACGTTACGCGTGGTTGTAGCATTGTACAAGTTGGCCACCTGTGCAGAATACAGGGTTGTGGCGGAGACGTTTGGTGTCAGCGAGACAACCGTTTACGCGGTGTGCAGGGCCATACGATTCAAGCTGTTGAACCAATTTGTCAATTTACCCGACGTGGCTGCGCACCGCAACTCCACTACGCACCTTGTGCCGCAAGTGTACCACTGGATGGGACCCATATCCCAACCGATGGATACCGGGACTATAGTCATTTGCGTTACATGGTAACTACGTCACAACTTATTCGGCAAAGCTGTTTCCGTCTCCCATGTGAGAGGGATCGGCTACAATTGTCCCTTGTCCTTAGCAGAGGCAGCAGCGTACCAGATGGAGATGGAGCAGGAAGTACATCTCTGCTGGGCTTTTTTTGATGAGGGAGCTGATGTTCAGCCCCCACTTCCTGGGAGATGATAAAGAGATTCATCACTGTACAGACATTTTTGCATAGCCTTACCTTAAATGCTGACTTCAGCCACTACACCAAATCACCTAACAGAGAACTGTTCCTATTGCTTTGTTACTTACCTCGTTGGACAGTGTTGCAGCACTGCTGCCATGGTTACCAATGGAATTTTAAAATTGATTCCAAAACTACAAAAATTTGATACATTGTAGAAACTGCAGTCATCCTTCAGTTAGGCCAATATAGAGACATTTTTTTCAATGGCACTGGCAAAAGAGGTAGTATAGGACGACAATGCTTATATGTTTGGGATTGCCAAAAATATACACGGGGAGTAGCAGAGAAGAAATGTCTGAAAACCGATGATATCACTTTCAAAGCAGTAACTCACTCAGATGGCCTCCCATCTGCCAGGAAGTAGAAGAAAGGGAATTAGAAGGATGATGTTGAATTAGCACCAACAATCCCAATTTACCACGGTCCACTGAAACAAACCTGCAGACCCCTCTGTTTGCACATATTGCTGTCTTCTTCCTTTTCTCCAGCTTCCTCTGCTTCTCTCTCCCCCCAATCCCATCCTCCTCGCCTCTCTGTCCACCCACTCACTGTCAACTGTGGGCAATTTGACAAGGAAGGAAGGGAAGAGAATGGAGGGGAGAGAGTACAGAGCGTACAGGAATATGCACGTGTGTTTGTGTGCTCGAGGCTGTTTCTAAGTTGATGTTTCTTGTTGCATTTGTTCCGCAAGGTTTTACATCATTTTTATTCAGGATGCCAGTGAGTGACAGTAAATCACAGAGAGCGCCTCAGGGCTAAGAATATATCCCATGATCCCTGTCAGAAATAGTTTGAACGCTGGTTTGTACCTTTTTGGTAAATGATTTACAAAAGGGTTAGAGTGACTTTTTGTTATATAATAAAAGTTGGATTTTGGAAGACTTGCGTGCTATGGCTGTGGTACGTGTTTAGATTCCCTCTCTCTATAAGTTAAACCAGACAGTCCCATCAACACCGTCTTTTCAGTCTGATCTCTAAAAAGATAGCTTTAAAAAAAATAAATAAAAAAATTTCATTGGCCTTTTTTTATGTTCTCAGTGTTGTTTGTTGCCCTAAAATTTTGATTCTCTAAATGGCTGAGATGAAAGCTCTGTTTGGAGTAACAACCTCCACATTATTATAGACACGGCCTCTAACAGTACATGACTTTTCACACTGACGACAAAGCAAAAAACGGAATGAAAATACCAATATTTTTTGACAAGTTTTCGAGTTTCAAACCTTTCACAGCAAGGCCGACCCAAATATTCACGCTCCGTGCGTTCCACGGAAAAGTAAAGTTTTGCACCGTCACACAATCATTGCTTCATCATTGTGTATACTATAATAAACCTACACTCAACTCTACACACTGGAGACGGGCTCGTTGTATGCAATACTGTAGTGTAGAGGTACAGATTTGTACCTCCTCGGCTCCTCGATCCTCCGGCTTGTGACCTGGAAATCTCAGCATGTCATCTTAGGGACATCCCAATTCCTAAAATGACAACTCTGATGGAAATTCTTTTATCTTGGCAGCAAGACTTTAAACTCAGACGTTTGGTATTCTGTAAACTCGAATCAAATCTAATGTATATTTTAAGTTAGAAAAATGTAGCCACAGATTTCCCAAACTTTGGAACATCCTACCTAGAGACAATAGGAAGGCAATCTTGGTTAATATGAATGGTTGTTTTTGCTCAGAAGTTTGTGAAGACCAAATCAGAGCTAAAAAAAAAAGAAAAGAGTATTGGACTTACATTGATCAGGTGGACACAAAGATGATTCCAGATAAATGTTAAAGTTGCTCTGTGGCTGCTGCATGTGTAACTGTTTGCTGACATAAGGTGATACTATGTCAGATGTTCTCAGCTTGTTCACTGCCCCAAAAGTGGCTAAAAAGCAGGTAATGCAGCTTTAACTCAATAAACAAACTATAAATGCATGTGTACATTTTATGCTTATTTATGAAGTCGTAAAGTTACGACTTTATAAATGCATGTGTACATTTTATGCTTATTAAAGTTTTGACTAAAAAACGAATCAGTTTAAACTTGATAGCCATCTCTGCACACTCACTGACTACATGAATCCACATTTTCTCAGGAATGTAGCTGCAGTGCATCAGGCATGTATGCATTATATTTCTTTTGTTTTTCACTGACCTACTCCAAATCCACAATAACAGATGGTGAATGGTACAAAGTCGTACATGCAACTGTGTTTGTTAGAGACGAGGCAGCGCTGTATGTCCACAGTCTGTCATTAAAAGTCTCTTTGACTCACTCTACTCCACTCGACACTGTACACCAATGCCTGGCTACTAGCTACTGACACTCGCTCTTCTGCTTATGGAAGCAGGTTGTCCATTTCCTCTAAATCCCAGCTCTTAATCCCCTGTGTCATATAGGAAGCAATCTAGCATTTCCTACACTGTGATTTGCTGTATGGGATGAGTCAGCTGGGGGAATTATGCAGCCATGCATTTATCAGAACTGTTAGCTGTAGATATGAGGTGGCAAAACCCTGCTCACTGGGGACAGTAAGATCATCGAAGAGGTCTGAGGCCTGTACTACGAAGCAAGATTTGGCGTTAACGAGGTAACTTAAGGTTCAATCCAGGGATTTGTGTATCACGACAGGGGATCGCTTGTTACCGGGTTAAATCGCCGTGGTAATTTATGCTGAACACCTAACCTGCTCGGGAGCAGCTTATGTTGGAGATTAGAGATCAACCGGTGTAAAAGCACCGCCTACTGACCAATCAATACTCTATTGATAACGGCGTCACCGTTCTTAGAAGATCAGGTGGAGCTCGGTGCGCAGAGAGAGAGAGAGAGAGAGGTGCACTCATAAAAGTTAAAACATTTAGAGACCGACAACCCCGTTAACATTCCCTGATGGGTATTTTTATGAAGGATTTTCAGCAGAGGGAATTATGTATAGGCTATTTGTCGGCTTCTTGAGCCGTGCGTTGCCAATGCGCACATAGATTTGAATTATGTTTTTATATTTTTTATTTGCTCTCACGATCGCTTACCACTGCCTGGGTTGCAACTGAAATAATAGGATAAAGCAACCACAGTGTATGCAAAGCACAAGTGTAATTATGGTCAGATCTTGTGTCTGACTGATGAGGAAGGGCTATTGATAAGCGTTTACAGTCGGATATTTTTTTATCTGTTTTAGGAAGCAGCGACTGTATTGCGTGTTGCCTGTAAAACCGTGTCTGTGTTCTTCATATTTATGTAGAATTATAGTTTGCTCTTATGTTAAATATGCGGCTCTGGTAGATGTTTGCGATTGGTCGTGCTGTGCAAACCCCGCCTCTTTTATGTGAACGCGCGCACCGCTGGATTGGGAAACCCTGGGTTGATTGAACTAGTTGATAACCAGCGTTGTGACACAGCTTATGCGGGACCGCGGTTGTTAGGGTTAGGTGAAGCCGGGTAACTGAAAGAAATCCAGGGCATGTTGATCTTGATTCGTAGTACAGGCCTCAGGACAGTTCATAACGGAGCAGAAGATCAGACACTTACATTGGCCCTGTACCATTCAGTACATTATAAACCAACAGGAGAATTTTAAAGTCAATTCTTTGACAAACAGAAAGCCAATGTGAATATCTTAGAACTGGACTAATGTGGTTCTGAATCAGCTGCATGTGTGTACCGTGTCTGATCGGATTTTTTAGAGAGACCTGTATAGACAACATTACAGTAGTGTCTTACTGGAGAACAACCCATTATTCTAAATACTGTTGAGTCCTTTCAGAGACAGTTTTTTTTTCTTCCTTTTTGTTTGAAATATAATTGCCACCTCGTGGTGTCCTCTGTAGTCCAGAGAGAAATATAAGACTACAATTCCCACGGCATTCCAGCCAATGAATAGACAGGTGTGGACACTTTGAGGCTGAAAGCGCCAATGAGACCGTTCTCAACCGTTTAATGTTAGGCTTACGGTTTTACCGTAAGCCTAGATAATCTAAGTTTGTTTATCATTTTATTTGAGATGTTGTCTCTTTTGATTTGGCTGACATCTCCCAGACAGCCAGAGCTGCTTCTCCTGTCTCCCGCATTCACTGTCTTGGTAATGCGTGTTAAGGGGGCGCTGAGAGGGGGTGACAGTAACACATTTCAAATTAGAAATGAGTCAAGTTATTGGTTGCATTTGAGGCAGAAAGTATACATATACAGTTTACATCCAATCACTGTAATGATGTTACCACATAAATCAGACAATGCAGAGGCAATTCAGTGATATCCCTGCAGTTGTCGTCTTGAAATAAAATCCAGAGTCCTCTTTATCCGAGATGTTGAAAGTGTGGTCGATTCCGAGACAAGACCTTCAAAAAGTGGTCTTGAGACAAAGACCGATCTCAAGTACTACAACACTAGGTTCCACATTACTTGAGGTCAAGGGAATTATTCATGACACCGTTTTATAAAAGCTTTTGACAGTGTAATCAAACTTTACGACATCTTTATGACAAGTCCAAATAGTTTTTTGTAGCTGGATATCATTTGTTGCGTCTAAATATGAATGTGGATAACGTTAGTGATAGTGAGATGCTTGCTCGGCTGCACTTCTAGTGATGAAATGGCGAAAACGGCGGGGGGGGGGGTTATCTCTGACTCGCTGCTTTGTTTTAACGACATTTGCTCTCTTATATGGCTCGACCATACACTGTGCTCGTGGGCTATGTTGAGCCTCCGGGCCGGTTCAGACCGCTGCAACTCTCCCTCTGCAACGTTCCAAATCGATTTAGTTTCGTCGCGAATCTTTGAAGCTTTTAAGAAATCTTTTTAAAGTTGGTAAATAAATACAACTGCCCCCTGACAGATTTCATTTTCACTTTCCATGATCCGTTACCGATAGTTGCCCCCATCCCCAACCCACATGATTCGATGATCAGTCGACCATGGGCAAGACTTGACAATTCGACTATGACTATAACTGTGAAACACACCCCTAGTTTCTTCAGCCCAGCATGACTAAAGGCTGTCTCTTTGTTGTGTAGGATGGACGTCTGAGGCCCGGAGATCAGCTCATTGCCATTAACAAGGAGTCCTTGATAGGTGTGACCCACGAGGAGGCCAAAAGCATGCTGAACAAAGTCAAAATCAGGTGGGTTGTGCTTGATTGAAATAGTTCATTCAGTACCTCAAAGTGAGTAACGTCTGTGGATCTCTGCGGAGACTGGGACCACAGTGGGGATTAGTAAGCTATGCACACTGCAACGGCCGTCTCTTTCTTCTGCATATATCAGTGTGTACATGCTTATGACTTTGTATTTGTATGGATTTTTCTTCCAGCCAAGACAGTGTTGTGGAGATAGCCTTCATTCCAGGGAAAGGACTTTTCCCAAGCAGCACATCTCTCCACAACGGGGTCCAGCGAGCCGCAGGCAACAGCTACAACTCCGGACGCTTAAAAGTCCACATCAGATCACCTGAGGTCTGCTGTGTTTTCACGCATCACAAACATACCAGAATATGTCAAGGTTTTTAACATTCTGTCAGTGGATTTTCTGATTTTGCAACTTGTATTACTCTAGCTACAGAAGTAATTATAAACCACAGAAGCAGTATTTTACAGTGAACCAAAAGTGATTAGGCTTGGGTTTATAAAACGCACATTAGGCTCCCATATCAGCTTACTCAAAAATATAAGTAATAATTCATAATTTATAGGAAAAAGAATTGATAACTGGCATATTAGACAGAATTTGAATGAATGACTTTGTGATGTCCAGTAGAAAAGCAGGCTTTGACATCTGGCAAGTCAGACCTGTCCTACCAAATCAGTTTCAAAGTCTCACTTTTGGAAACCCCAATGACTGGGCAGTGTTAATATAAGAATCTCTTGTGTGTCATCAATTTTACATACGTGTTTCTTTGTAGATGTGTGCAGAGGAGCCAGCCCCAGTGTCCTCACCTTCTCCTGACATCTGCCCACCAGATATCCATATTTCAGGTAAAACACCTCACTATACTATACTATACTTAAAAGCCCCAAATATTTCAGTTTTTTTTTCAAATTCCTTCAACTGTTGTATGATACTACTATTACTAACACTGCTAACAATGCCAGTCCCTAAAGAAATCTAACATAATTGAGTAAATGTTCTTTTGGGGATCCTTGATTTACAATTAGAGCAGTCCAGATTATTATGGGATGGATTCAGCTGTAGCAGATTTGTCAGCTAAACATTCATTCTGTGAACTGTACTCCAGCATAATATAACAAAAATAGGTTTCAAGATTAGTAATGCTGTTCACACCAAATTCCCACCCTACCTGTTATGTAACTTAAAAATAAGTAACTCATTTTAGCCTGTTTTTAGGTGGCAGGAGTGAACATACTCAAATCCTCATCGGTTGTGTTCCGGTTTCAGAACCATAAAGACAGTTGGAGAACAATTAGATACAAAATAAGAGCTAGAATCTACAGGATGATTTTTTTTCATTGGCAACTATCATGTTTTTCCCATGGGCGCAGGTGCATTTGCTATTTAAACGACGTGGGCACTGGATGGGAAATTCACAACCGCGTCGGTCTTAAACTAGCAAAGACACTTGCGTTGGGCGTTGGTGCAAGATAGGGCCCAGAATAACACGTTTGGTTTTGATCTTTTCATGGGGTTTAATGACAATAAGAGAATTATAGAATATGCCAGTCTTCTGCTCTTAGAAAATACACAAGTATGCGTGTTTATATAATTACTATCTGTATGTTTTGGTGGTTATTTGTCCTGTGATGATCACTGCTCTTGATTATAACCCTAACACCCATTTTATAACTTTCACCATTCAATTGATCAACAAAACATTATTTAAGGGCACAACTAATGGGGCGTCCACCCTTTTCACAATATTGCTGTTAATTTATACAATACAGTTTAACAAAGCAGCTATGCCATAAAATAACCTTTTAACGGACGTTTAAACACAAATCAGAGTTGAGATTTTCAGTGATTTGTCCACGAAGTCCCTGAAATCGGACACGTATTAGATAAACCCAGCTGATCCGGGAATGAAAAACGGGGGAACATTTGCTCCCTCACAGAGATTGGGGATTAAGTGGCGAGAAGAGGATGGGATTAAATAGAAACCACAGCACAGTAGGGGACCTCAGAGTACACAGGAATGTGAGGGATCATGAAAAAGTACCATCTTGATAATAGAGGGTGCAGTTCATTATTGTTTCATCCTCCCTCTTATCCTCAGTGTATCTGCATAGCAGCTGCTGTTTCAAACACAAATGTAAATCTCTCTACCTTGAGCCTACACAGCTCATGGAAGATGATTAATCTGAATCGTTTTAAGATGCTCTGCTTTGCTTGTAGTGATCTGATACCTAAAGACATTTGCCGATACAGTAGCAGACGATAAAATGCCTGACGGCTGGAAAGAGACATAGGCATAGATTGCGGTGGGGATGCAGGGGATATGTCAGTTAAAATCCGAGCCATGTCTTGTCAAGCAGAGATGAGAAATATTGAGGACATGAAATTGACCAAAATGATCTTTATCTGGGATATAGCAACATTCCTGCTATAGGGATCTTCTCTTTCTGATTTGAATTTTATTTTCAGAAACCTCTTACAGTGTAACATATAGGCAAACTGGAATTATATAAGAGCAATGGAAGGAGGATATCAGTAATAAGCCAAAGTCTAGAAATCAAATTCCAATGAAAGATAGACGCAAAGTTTATGTGTGTCTTTTGACCATGACAATTCATTTCAGTCTGTATTTTATTGCCCCATGCACAGTGAACATAGCAGTCTGCTATGTTCAAAGCTTCTGATTTGTCTCAATGTAATACGAGAAAGGGATTGAAGCCGATTGGTAGGCGACTGCTCTTATCACCTGAGCCACAGCCGCCCTTGTGTGTGTAGTCCCAAACAGGCTTGGCACCGTGTGGCGTAGGATGGTTACAGTCAATCAATCCGTCAACCTAACAAAAAGATCTGTGTCCTGCTAGTGTCAACTCAGCTCAGGGATTTCCAGTAGACAACCAGTGTTGTTATACACAATGCATGTCAATACCTCAGTTAAGGTATTGTTAGATAAAATGGCATGTGTTTTACTGGGGTCCAACCAGCGCACATGAGACAACATATTTTTACGGAGCCCCTAAAGGGACATGGGAATTTTTTTTATTTTCTGTTGCGCACAAGATACTTTCTGGTGGGCACGAGAAACCAATCTGAGTACCAGTCAGAATGGCTGCCGAGGAGGAGGTTTTCATCTTCCTTAAAATGCAACGAAATATACCTGATAGCGTCATCAACAAAACTGAAGATGATAAGGCAACTGTTTACTGATTTCATGCTGTGAATGTGAAATATTAAATTTAGGTTAAGATACTTCCGCTTGCAAGAAAAAAAATATCCCCATGTCCCCTTAGGGTCTCCGTACATTTTTGCTGAAGAAAACAATTTGAAGTTTCAAGTCAGTTTCTAGTTAAAGAGAAAGTGCTTGATGATTGATCTATTGTTGGGGTAAGACCGCAGGTCCCAGCTCAAAGCGTCCTGACTGCCCAGCCCAATCCTATTGGCCTGAATTAGCCCAGCCAAGGTTATTTCCCAGGTGCTGTGAGCACTCAGCTCCCCTCCAGGCTCTTATTGGTTAAGCCAGTTGCTAGCCATGACAGATGTCAGCAGTTTGTGGTGAGGTGAGCAGATACAAATACTGGCTGGATTTTATTTTATTTTTTTAATAAAAGAGTGACGTTGACTCCTGACAATAAATCATGTCTGTGCTTGTGCTTCCTGTGCTTCAATTTAAGCCTCCTCACACCACTGATGACATTGGGTCATGCACACTTTAACCCCTGTGAATACTTACATTACTTATACACACATGTATTTAACTCTTTGACAGCCTGACCTTCCTCTAACCTGTTCTAAAGCCCAGCATGGGGACGGGTCATCGGAGGCGTTCAATCCTGTTAGGTAGATAAACCAAACTGCCCATATGTGTAAAACCCTATTTGCACGTCACTATTATCACCTGGGGCCCTACTATATATTGTAATGACTGCAGAGGTCATCTGTGCAAATCTAACATAACACAAAAATTCCACTGTTTCAAGTAAAGGTCAAGAAGGAACTTTGAACCTTGAGAGTCTTTTAGCTGGTGACAGCAAGTCTTTGACAGACAGATCGCTGTTTCCCGGTCTGAACGCAGCCTAATGTGGTGGAATGATCACCCTGCAGAAGGGGGCCTTCAATTAAAGAACTTTATTGCACAAAAAAAATACTATTGTATACACAAACTAGAGGTTTTCTCTGCAGAGAAAATAACTTAAGAAAAGACTGGTCACAGATGCATGTTATATAGTTTCATTGCTCCTCCTGTCCCTTCCAAAATACTCTCGCCTTTGGGTCATGTCAGCTCTAGTCTCGCATAGCCAGACCTTCTGCCACAGCGAAGGTCTGGCTAGTCCACACAGTATTCTGGTAAAGGGAGAAAAACATGCTCTGGTTTATTGGCATTTCTTTAAACTAATCACAATCGTCTTGGGCGGTGCCTCTGCAAAGTAGCCTCGGGAAGGAACTTGTTTTGGTGGAACGTGTACGTTCAAAAGTTGTTTTAGTCGTGCGACAGAAAACTCCGATTGGACAGATAGTCTAGCTAGCTGTCTGGATTTACCCTGCAGAGATCTGAGGAGCAGTTAACCATAGTCCTCAGAAATCCACCGGAGTTTAGAACACCAACACAAAAGAAGCCCAAGGCAACGGATAGCCGGCCTAAATGAGTGAAATCCGGCGGATACGTCGGCTCAGTCCAACATGTCAGTATACTGTGTACATGTCAGTGTACTCTGGTTGTTGAGGTTACGGCATATTGGATGTTGAGGTCTTTCTCCGCTCCTCACCCTATGTTTTAGTCAATGGTGTAGTTCCTTTGCTCCTGATGTAGGCTGGTAACTTGTACCTTAGCTGCTAGTTAATTAATAACAGGATGGTCTCATCCCATTTTCTAATCCCAGCCGTCCTGTTTAATCAGTCTTTGGGGACTGTTCTGTTTACTTTACAGACAGCAACAGAGAGAGCATGTGCACAAACCAGAGTTCTAGGAGCACACAGATATCCAATATGTTTTGGTAATAAAATGTGCTTTATTTATTTATTAGTTTTAAGTTTTTACTGCTGTAACTCAAAGTTCCTACACTGTGTGTGATACTGAAGTTCCACATTTTTGCCATTTCTTTACCCCCGTCTTTGTGTAACTTCACCGTTGATATGATTTGTTCACAAAGTTTATTTTGTTCTTTTGTACACATTTATAAACTGGGAACTTTACACTAGAGTAGCAACAAATGATGAAAACAAATGATGCGGAGTAGTATGTGGGTGTAAACAGGGTTTAAAAAGCACGGCTGTTGTTATGACGGCAGATCTGTCAATCATCACCGCCAGTCCAGGGGGGGGGGGTGCAAATCCTTTGGGTAGGACAAGGAGGAGGGTAGTCACAGAAATGAGTTCATGGAGGGAGAGCAGACACAGACGCTCAGAGGAAAGGTTCCTATTGCCATAGCAAGCAGACACACAAATCTGGGACAGACAAACTCATCAAATTAATATTAGGCATTGGCTGCCTGCCCTCCCCTCTCTCAACGTTTTCCCTCACTCTCGTCTATATTATCATCCACCTTTCCTCCACTCCTCTCTTTTTAATCATCTGCTTTTCATCCCCCCCACCCAAACACACACATTCACACACACCTCCCCTTCACCACAACCACCCACTTCCACCAAAGCCACAGAGAATATCTGTCCATCCACTCTGATATTGCAGATTATCCAATGATATTCTCCTCCTGTTGTTTGTTCCGTGGCCTCACATACTCTCTCTCCTCATCCTGTTTAAAGGCCAATATCTCATACAGATGCTGTATTTTATACATTGGGATATTTTGTGCCAGAGGCATTATGTTTTTGGTTTGTCAGTCCGTACGTATGTCCCATTCTCGTGGACACAATATCTCAGGAACGCCTTGGGGGAATATCTTCAAATTTGGCACATACGTCCACTTGGACTCGAGGATGAACTGATTCAATTTTGGAGGTCAAAGGTCACTGATCTCTCAAAGTGTGTTTTTGGACATAACCCAATCATTCCTACACTAATTATGAAATTTCACACAAACGTGTAATAGGATACAATGGTGAAGTGATGACATTTTATACCCAAAAAGTCAAAGGTCAACGTCACTGTGTCATCATAATGCCATTATTGAATGCCATGGCTCAGGAGCAGAAGGGGAGACATTTGGATACTGAGTTGGTGACACTCATCCTGAAACTGC
The DNA here is from genome assembly GCF_031162955.1 of Sander vitreus. Classification (NCBI taxonomy): domain Eukaryota; kingdom Metazoa; phylum Chordata; class Actinopteri; order Perciformes; family Percidae; genus Sander; species Sander vitreus. The sequence continues at coordinate 5,077,180 of NC_135869.1, read as the reverse complement.
TGATTGTTTTGTTATCTTCTGTGCTGCCGGGTTGTAGATGCGCGTGAAGCATCCATGTTTCGCCAAGAAACACATTTCATATTTCATTAAATTCCTTCAAAGTCTTCAGTGCACATATTATATGAGTCTGGACAGACATAGATGTAGGTCTGGGTACCGAATACAATACTTTTTAGGCACCGACCGAATTGGCTCTAAAGTTTTGCGTATCGAAAAATGCCTCGTCATTCAATACCCAGTTTCAATACCTAAGGAGTGAATCGCATCGGCGTCAGTGAGCCAATCAGCATGCAGCATGCTTCTACCCAGATCTAATAATGTCTGTGATTGGTTTTCTAACGTTACACGTCGTAGAGACACGCAGGAAAAACTCGACGTTACACAGAGACGTAGTAGGAGATGATAAATACAATTGTGCTGTAATGTTGTAATTTCTTTTTGTTTCATAAAATTGGTATTGAAAAACAGTACCGTTTAGGAACCTGTATCACTTTGATACCGGTGAACGATACCCAGACCTACATGGGCGTAAACTGCAACTTGACCGGTTGGCAGAGGCGTTCAACTGGAAGCCAGTAATTCTAGTTTCATACAACTCCTGACTCCTGGTCAGTGCTTTTCCCCTTTGTCTTACACAAAATCAACCATATGTTTTCATTTGTCTTCTTCTTCCTCCTTTTCTCCTTTCTCTAGGTTCAGCCAGCCAGAGGTCACCAACGGGGGCCAAACCTAAGATAACACTGGACCCCTACATACGCCTCAAATCAGACAAGTTAGACTTGGTGAGTCTTGTCCTCTGGTCAGACGGTCTTGAGCCATGTTCATCTCCTGGTTTGTGATGCAAAGCATGTGTGGAGTGGTTTAGTCAAGCTGTGGGGCGTGTGCTCCTTGATTTAAGTTTATTTGCCTAGGGAAGTGCATGCTCATCCACCTTTCTCCATCTCTCCCTGTGATTAATCTTCCAGTGATGCAAACCATGTGTTCATGCACTAGTAGGCAGTGTGTGGAATGTAACTAAGTACATTTACTCCAGTACTGTACTTAAGTCCAAATGTTGAGGTACTTGTACTTTGCTTGAGTCTTTTCTTTATTTTCATGCCACTTTCTACTTCTAGTCCGTTACATTTCAGAGAGAAATATTGTACTTTTTACTCCACTACATTCATCTGACAGCTTTAGTTACTAGTTACTTTACACATTAAGATTTCTGCACACAAAACACACGTAGTTTATAAAATCTGATGTTTTATTCTAAATGAAACTAGCCAACAATATAACGGCCTACAAGTCCAGCTGAAATGATTAGACCATTAAACACAACAACTGTTTGGATTTACTTTTAATACTTAAACTACATTTTCCTGATGATACTTACACACTTTAACTTAAGTAACATTTTTTTGTTGTATTTCATGTCAAGTTGATTTAAACAAAAATTCAGATTTTACAAAACTATGGCCTCTAGTTTCACAGTGCTAATTGAAGGATTAACACTTTTTGTACAGGTCAACACTGCTAAACTGGGTGATCCTGATGTGATGTCATGAGGTTCATGGTGGCTATTTACCACTGTTTATCATGCGTGGGTAACCTGTCAATTACATCTCAGAGCAACACAGAACATACATTATCACAATTGCGAGCTTTAACATAAGCTGCTTTAAATATGTTAATACTCATTTATTAATTGGAGAAAATGACAGCAGCCATCACACACACTCCTAAAACTGCTTAATATTCAATTTAAAGGTCCCATATTGTAAAATGTGAGATTTCATGTCTGTTTTTATTATAAAGCGGAGGAGGTGATATATAAATACTGCAAAAATATCAAAAGGCTCAGTCCTCAGCACGTCCATATGTTGTGATGTCACAACTATACTATAGAAAGGTAGAAAGTGCCTTTACAGTCGTTCCCCGGCTGCAATGACGCAGAGAGCAAAGAAACGCTGACCTGTCAGAGCAGACTAAGCTTTTTCAGAAGGGCGGCTTAAAGATACAGATGCTAGAACGGGGCGTTTCAGACAGAGGGTGAATACTGGTATATTCAGACAGACAGTATGAGAAAAATAATAATTATTTTACATTAAAGCATGTAAACATGTTCTAGTAGAAACCCGAAATACAAGTATGAACCTGAAGATGAGCATGAAATGGGACATTTAACTCTTAAATGAAATAAACAATCAAAACATATTGAAAGCGTACTGACCTGGGTTTCCACCATGACTGTAAAAGACTGGCTCCCCAGTGAGCAATGCTAAAAATCCTGGCGCATGACTGAACCCTAAATGCTGTACACAGTCCCTTTTTATAAAATCCAACCATTTCATGGAGGCTGAAATCATAGCTGTAATGAACAATATGCTGATGACTATTATCAGAGCCTTACCAGTCGTGGGGCTAAAAAAGGAGAGGTAATGGAGTCATTAGATGTCAAAGGATTCATCCTCTGGGGACCATTATTATCCAAACCAACATTTAATGACAGCATGGCCAGTATTGGTTAAACCCAACATGTTCTTAATGAGCTTTTATTATTCTCTCACTGGGTGTTTTGATGATGGGGGTGGAGAGCACTGTCTAAGGTGTTCAGTTGGGTTTCAGAGCTTTTGGTGACTGTGCAGAACATAGCTTATCCACAACCTTTTTTTCATACTCATCAAAACATTCAGAGAGCCCTCAGGATCTGTATGGAAGACTTTGCATTCAGCATGTTCCTACACTTGTTCATTTAGGGTTTTTATAGAAACTCCACGAAGCAAACTTACGCTGAGGGTTCTTCTCTTTCTGATTAACTTGCTTTTTCACCCCCAAGCTCTCTCTTCATCTGATTATTGATCTCTCTCTGCTTGCTTTATCACACTTGCGCTCTTCATCTGTACATTATTTCTACCCTCTCAGCACATTCGCCCACTGCGCCCCCTCTCCCTGGCCTCCAGCTTCTCTGCTGATTATCTCTATTTTCATCTGCTCTCTGTTCAGTTTTGATTATTATTCAGCTTTGATATTAATTTAGCTCAGCAGTAGTTTCATCCTAATTTACCAATTCGTTAATGGGATTAGAGTTTAAATGTTGACTGCAGGCATAATTCTCTCACTTGATCTGTTGGCTCCTTTGTCAAATTGAGAGAGGTAGAATGATGATGGCTACTTGGACAGTACAGTGCCTGTTGAGAACGTGCCTGTTGGGAATGGGTCGATTGCTGGCCTGTGGTGTTGCTGCTTGCAGCTTTCTCGAGAACCGCTCATTCACACAAGCTCACACTCAAGGACAATTTATGCTTCTTCTTCAAATCGACGCCAACGCTACGTAAATGGGTACGTGGAGATACGGACCCTACGCTCGGCCGTGGCTTGGTAGCGTTGCATTTACCCCCGACTCATTTCCTGGTTCTCCTCCTCTGTAAACAACATGAAATCAAGGAGAGGGTTACATTTTCCTGCTACAGATTTCCCACCGCAGTCAGAAAGAACAGGGGAGACACTTTGTTTCTGTCATTATGACTCTAGAGTCGCTACTCGCTCCGAAGCTAATCACCCTCACTCTCTCACTCGCTCTATCACACACTACACACACACACACACACACACGCCGGCCCTGCTATTCTCTTAAAGAGATCGACGCACACACTAACGCACATGTATAAACTTCAGGCCACTTATGTAGGCTACAGAACCATAAATCAAGCTTCATACAGCGCTTTTGTGGGAGCTGAGCAATACATGCCATGACATAGTTGCGTCCGTCTCCTAGCAATGCTAGAGTATACACGTCATTTGCAAACAGGTAGCTAGCTAGTTTGAGTTTGGTAGAATGTAACATCAAGGGGGTAAACTTCTCCTCACAACGCATAGCTCCTATGGCGCCATTTTGATGCTAACAAGCACTCTTCTATCTTTTCTTTAATAGAACATTTTGCACAGAACATAGAACATGTTTTGAACAGATAATGGATCACTATAAAATAGAACTATATAAATTACTCCTGGTGTGGGAAATTCACACACATCTAAAGTGCAATGTTAGAACCATTTCCTTCTTTTCACATCCAATAACCAACTAAAAAAAATGTGATTTGGGTTTTTGGTGTCGTCCCTCCACGCCCTACTTTTTCCTTGCAGGTGTTGCATATTGCAAACTTGTTACCTTCTGCACACACGCTGAAGAATTTCCAAACAGCTGACATGTTGCAGGTTAATTCACGAGGTTCCCTACATGTGCGAGAATAGCGCGGACACGCGCTTCACAACCGGCCAATTCCGGTCACCGGCCGGTCTATCAGTGCATCTCTAAAAAATAGGCAAACGATTGTGTCATAACCACTTTCTGTCACCTAGTAGAGGAATTACCATACAGTACAGGAGAAGCTCGCAGGCAGTTTCCACTTACATTAGCTGTTTAAGTTTAATTACTAATGTTAACTAGCATTTTAGTTAGCAGTAATTAGCCTGTGTCCATGTTATCTCCTTACATATACCTACGCTCTCCATCTCTGCAAGATTGGGAATGATTGAGATTTCTCTTGGCACAGCTACCAGAAGACTTCCAACTGTCAGACAGGTTTGAGCAACCAGTCTGAAAGTTGGCGTCACATCTACGTCGTCTCTCTCAGTTGGAGGCTGCTCAGTAACGCTCAGCCATCACCGGAAAAGTGCTTCTAATATCCTTCACTGGTCTCCGTCCAGAGCAACGGGATCTGTTGGTCCATTATATACTGTCTATGTGTAACATCTATAATCTCTCTCTTTCTTTGTGTGTGTGTGTGTGTGTGTGTGTGTGTGTGTGTGTGTGTTCTACTCCAACCCGCTCCTGCAAACATTCTGACCAGTGGTGGAATGTAACTAAGTACTTTTACTTAGGTACTGCACTATACAATTTTGAGATGCCTGTACTTTACTTGAGTATTTCTATGTTATGGTACTTTATACTTCTAGCTACTCCACTCCACTCTATCTGGCAGCTCTAGTTACTTTGCAAATTCAGATTATTAATACAAATTATAAATATATATATATATATATATCGTCTTCCAGAACAAAAACCCACAAAATGACAATAAATTCAGATAAAGTTCTCTGAGAAGTTGATGAGGGAAAAGCTGCTGAGATCAGGAAGACACCACAGTTAATGGAGGCACACAGTAGCTGTCAGTTTATACACAGAAATATCCTTCATGAAGATTCTTATGTTTTAGAGAGGTGTTGATTTGACTCTCCGGCTATTTTTGGAGGCTGAAGAAAAGAAAGAGGCGTTTCTAATATTTTTTCTAATATTTTGTCCAATGCAGGATATGAGAAAAATATGCGATAACGATATTACCTGCAATAAATAGATAATAAAATGTACTCCGTTCTGCCCTTCTGCTGCTTTAAATATACTGCTAAAATACATCAAATTGCTTGTTCAATTAAAAAAAATGAAAGGAAAGAATTTCAACATTAATGTATTGAACGCTATAGTGTGTATATAGTAAATAGTTACATTTTAAAGTGCAGTTTTGTACTGATACTCTCTTTTTTCAACTAATATAAAATCCCTGAGTGTCTGTTGCATTGTGTATTGTGCAAGTTGCGATGCCGATTTTTTTTTATTGTGCAGCCCGCTGCATAGTCCTTCTATTTGAGTGATGTTGTAATAACAATAATAATAACAATAACTTCATTTATATAGCACATTCCAAAACAAAGTAACAAAGTGTTTTTCATTAAAAACAACAATAAAACTAAAAACATCTACAGGATATACGGCAGTTTAATAAATACCATGAGCTGAAAAAGCCAAACGATAAAGCTGAGTTTTAAGTAGACCTTTAAAGGAGGGACAGTTTGTCTTCCTGAGATCTTCAGGCAGGGAGTTCCACACCTTTTCAATGCAATGGCACCACAGTCAAAATATCCCTCTCTCTGTTTGTCTTTGTGTCTCTGTCTCTCAGGCTTTGTCCTATCTCGGGTTGGATGTCACAGAAGAGAAGAGGAAGAAGTTGAGACAGAGTCTGACAATAGACCCACAAGGCACTGTGGCCTATGGAGGTGAAGCACACACACACACACACACACACACACACACACACACACACACACACACACACACACACACAGAGACACAGACACACACAGGTTTGTGGCACTATCTTTGTGGGGACCCGTCATTGACATAATGCATTCCCTAGCCCCTTACCCTAACCTTAACCATCACAACTAAATGCCTAACCTTAACCCTTACCCTCACCCCAACCATAACCCTAATCCTACAACCAAGTCTTAACCCTCAAACAGCCCTTTAACCTTGTGGGGTCCAGCATTTTGGCCCCACAAAGCTGTCAGGACCCCACAAGTATACTGCACTCCCGGTTTTTGAACCCCACGAATATAGTTAAACAAGCACACACACACACACACACACACACACACACACACACACACACACACTTCCAGTTGTGTCAACAGCAAGGTGAAATATCAGGGTTGAAATCTTGTCAAATCACAGACTCGGTGTGTCACTGACTGCTTGAGTCACCTGGCTGTGGTGTCACTTTGTGTGCATGAAGCATGAAGCAGCTCTGTGTCTGTTTGTAGCCAGGCAGACAGTCAAAGGGCTCCAGACCTGTAACTCTCATTTACTACAGGAGCTGCTTCATAAATGTTATATTATGTCATGATATTTGTTTACTACTAATACTAATTACTAGGGCTGCACAATATGAGGAAAATATCTAATTGCGATTATTTTGAGTGATATTGCAATATGGTTCACGATATTGGAGGGAACGATCATTTTTGTATCATTACTCTCATTGTCATTGAAAAATATTTAAATAAAAAAATTATAATTGTGATTTTTGCGCGGATCTGTACTATTGTAGGATACAGTGTGTAGGCTGGGGTGTCTCTGCAGCAACACAATACTTCATTCAAAATGGTTTGACAACATATTTTGCCCCCCCCCCCGCGACTTGAATATTGCACTAGTCCATATTGCGATTTCGATAAAATCATGATTAATTGTGCAGCCCTACTAATTACTAATCTAATATAGAGCAAGTAATGCCCCACATCCACCACATCATAACCCTAACAACCCCATACATGACTAAATCAGCTCTGATATATATCCAGTATAAATATAACAAATTGTATTTTATTTAAGTGAAAGCATTTTATTATTTGGTGTTCTGGTAGCCATGGTAACTCTGTCATCAACAGCATTTTGTGTCTGTGCTTGTCTGTTGCCTCTCAGACTTGGTGGAGGCCACCCGGAACATTTTCCAGGAGGACCTGGAGGAGCTGGGTTTAGGGGCGGGTCCCTTCATGTTTTCCTATCACGAAGCCGCTAGTTTGATGGACACGTCCGCCTTCCACTCCCCCGTGAGCAGTCCTCACAGTCTCTCACATGCCAGCACTCTTATACAGATTACAGTGAACAGATAACAGACTGAGACAGCCCAACCTGTAAAATACCCCCAACATCCCAAATGGCCACCTTTACACAGACTCACGTGTTGCTACTGGTAACAGATGTTGTGTATTTTGGGCTACTGTGGGATCCGTAGTTGAGATACACCTGATGGATTGTATGTAACTTTAGCTTCCGTTGTTGGTGTAAAGACATGCTGTTGGGCTAATAAAGGGTTAATATTCCGTCATAGTCCGAGTTATGATTGGTATATCTAGTAACATGAAACAGTGAAGAATATACCAATACTCCTCTAACTATTACTAAAGAAAGGAGAAATAGAAAACACATATAGACACAAAGTCATAAACATAACTGTCTTTTACATGTACTGTGTGCGTGCATCTGTCTGTCTGTCTGTCTGTCTGTCTGTGTGTGTGTGTAGACATATGAATCAGAGTGCAGCTACAGCAGTGAGGAGATGGAGCAGTTTCAGACGGAGGTGAAGCAGCTGCAAACCCAGATGAAGCAGCTCAAGGTGAACACTCACACAAAGTGTCGCTGGATGATAAAGCTTATGCGACAATAACGGTTTTTATCAAAACCATTGTAATTTACTCAAGTATCTGTCAAGGATGCTTTTGGTGCATTTCAGCTCAGAACATTCGAGTTACACTACTGAGCCAGTAGGACGCAGAGTTTAACTTTATTTTCATGCACAACCAGCACACAGCTCTAAAATGAGCTGTATGTTTGAACATTAACATTGCAATCCTTCAGATGTCAGTCCTAGTATGTTCCAACACTCCCTGCAATATAAAAAAAAAAAAACTTTCACTGACAAAAGCCACCAAAAATGTTATTGACCAGTTTTTAGTGAAAAGCAATGCCATCGCTAAGTGACAAAAGCATTGCACTTCCTGTGGCTGCTTCATAATAAAAGCTAACCCATGGTTCAGCAGTTGAATGCTGGTAATTGTTATGCAGCAGCTGTTGGAAAGCTTGGTTTGCACATATAGCTCTGATACAGCTGTGTAACAGAGCGATCACTAAAGAGCAAGACAATTAATGACATCACAAACAATAACACTTAAGTGCATGCATCCCGTGCTTCATCTGCTGCCTTTCTCGGCAGGTGATGCTGAAGGACATGGAGCACAGCAAGAAAAGCCTGGAGGAGGAGCTGCAGAGGACCTCCGAGGTGTGTGGAGACATGCTGCATGGCTGTGTTATTAATAGTCAGCTATAGAAGTAAATTATGGCATGCCTGGGTGGCTCACCTGGTAGAGCGCACGCCCCATGTACAGTGCCCTGGTCCTCGTTGCACAGCTGCAGGTTCAACTCTGACCTGCGCCCTTTTGCTGCATGTCATACTCTCTCGCGCTCTCTCTCTCTCTCTCTCTCTCTCTCTCTCTCTCTCTCTCTCCCCTTTAATGTCTAAGCTTTTCTGTCAAATACAGGCCTAAAATGCAAAAAAAGAGAGTCTAAATTAGGTTGTATTCAACACGTGGCCACATATGAAAGTATTTACCGCTGAACTTTCTGTTGTCTTTTCCAGAAAGCATGTCTGACTGTGGAGGAGAACGCCCTTCTGAAGAGTCGTCTGCAGGCAGCCGGGGCAGAGGCTGCGACCGGGGCCGCAACCAGGGCCGCGACCGGGGCCGTGACCGGGGTGGCTGGGGCCGGGGCGGGGGCCGCGGTGGCAGGAGCCGCAGTGGCCGGGGCCGGGCAGCGGCAGGCCAGCAGTGCAGAGCAGGACTACGAGGAGGTGATCCAGCTGCTGGAGGCTGAGATCAGGGACCTGAAGAACCAGCTGGCCAGCAAGAGGCAAGCACGAGGACTGGAGGCCACCAAGGTGAGTCTCAAGACACTATTTCTAGTTGACATTGTTTTCCTGTTGTTACATTTCCCAAGGGAATATTGTATTTTTAACTCTGTTGCATTAATTTGAGTGCGTAAATTATTAGTAACTTTGTAGATTTGGAATTTATATACAAAACATGTAATCAGCAAATAAATGACATACCAAAAGTTCTATAACATTTATGATGCATTGACCAGCTGCACCATTAAAATATATATATTTTAATTAATAATATATTCAGTATATAATAATAATCCAATAAAGATACATATAATAATTTAACACTCTGAATAAGTATGTCATAGACTGTAAAAATACAGAAGTAGCATCAGTGATGTCACCCATTGGTTTGTGGACTGCCGTTTTGAAGCCAGGTGTTTGTATTCTGGCCGTCGCCATCCTGGTATTTTGGAGCCAGGAGTGACCATATTTGGACAAGAGGGCAGTCTTAGCGGCGGAGACCCTAGCTAGTTAGCCTAGGACCCAGACAAATCTGCTGAGCTCAGGTCCAAGGAAGTGACACTGCTGTTTGGAGTCTTTAGGACGTAGTTTTTATTTTCATAAGTAGGGCTCGCCTATAGCTTTTGGACTAGTCCACGACGTTTCATTTCTGGGAAATTCTGGCAGATGTCCCTCATTTTTGGCCGGATGTCCGTCCCCTTCCTCTTTCTTTGTGTTGGCGTTCTAACCTCCGGTGGATTTGTGAGGACTATGGTTAACTGCTCCTCAGATCTCTGCAGGGTAAATCCAGACAGCTAGCTAGACTATCTGTCCAATCTGAGTTTTCTGTTGCACGACTAAAACTACTTTTGAACGTACACATGTTCCACCAAAACAAGTTCCTTCCAGAGGCTATTTAGCAGAGGCACCGTGACTCCGTCCGGTGCTTAGTGCCGCCTAAGACAATTGTGATTAGTTTAAAGAAATGCCAAGAAACCAGAACATGTTTTTTCTCACATCCCGGAATGCTGTGTGGACTAGCCAGACCTTCCTCCGCAGCGCTGTGGAGGAAGGTCTGGCAATGCAAGACTACTTTTGGACTAGCAGCTTGAGATAGCAGGAAGAGAAGGAGAAAGGGACCTTTTACTTGTTGGGTGGATTTGTTTTCTTGAGAATGTGGTCACACAATACAAAATGTTTTCTTACTGAGTTGTAAAATTATTATAATCCATAATCCGTTTATTTTTTTGTGGTGAGCAGGAAATTCTCAGTGATGTCTCTGTTACATATGTTACTGAAAAGCAGCAGATTTCTTTAATTTTCTTCATGTTGTTGAAACTTGTTAGAGAAAACACAAGCCAGCCAATCACAGCTCTTGTTGTCCCCACGCAGTATCCCGTACACGTTGTGAAACGTTACAGCGGCTATGTGTGTTGTTTAAAATCTGTCTGAGCTCGTTTCTGTTGGGTGGCATCACTTTGAGCACCTGTATCACCTGCAGGCTCTCCAGCTAGTATGGACCGAACAATAGACTGTGCAGACATGAACACTCTTCCTGCAGATGATGTTGTGTGGGATTTAAAAAGCATTGAGCCAAGCTTTTCCTTTCTTCTACTGTACCCTCCCTCCATCCTCCGTCAGAGCTGCCGGCGCTGCAGCAGCATCAGTGTGCCGCAGCTTTTCTCTGTGAAAACACATCAAGCTGCCTCTGTCCTCTCCAGCAGCCTGCTTTGATGAAAAGACGGCTTTGTATTTATTTCCTCTGGCTTTCAGGCTTACTGCCTCAGTACCTGTGGCTTATTATCTCAGGTAGTAAATCCTGCGGTGGCACACTGGCATACATGTGCATACATACGGTGACAAAGATGATAAGAGAATAATAGAAATGAGGAAGTGTTTGAAACCTCTTCAATTACACTAATGTGACTGCTGCTGAGTATGTGAGTTTAAATACATATTTTGATCAACCGGAACCTTCCTCCTAACCCTTTCTTCTTTCTATCTTTTATTCCTTTTTCCCTACTTTATTTTTGGTCTTTGTTACCCTGTTGCTTGTCTTTGCAGACCATTCTTTGTTAAAGACCATATCTAAAGTTGTTAATTCTAAAACCTTAGATCTGTGTGGAGTAAAGAGACTGTAATCTTCCTCACATTAGCACCGGAAACCAACAGGAATGTCACATTTCCATCACAATGTGTCACATGGTTTTGACTTTAATTATGTCATGTCATTGTGTCCTCTTCTTCTACAATGGTATAATCGCACCAAACTAGAGAATTGGCTCCACCAACTGTTTATCTCGATAAACCAAGTCCTTACTTTCACATAACGGTAGTGGATGCATTGCATTAAATCACATTTTTGCTCATTTTCTTCTGTAAATTTAATTTAAAATGTCAGCAACACTTGGATGATAACCTGACTAACGATGTTGCAAATGAAAAGAAATTTCACAAAGTGATGCCTACATATGTCAGTTAAACTCAATGAAAGTTCATGTCTCATGTCGACCAAACATCCACACAGAATAGTAGTTATTGTATAAGTACATCTACTGTACACGTTTATTGAAAGAAACTTAGGAACAGGGTTCGGATATTGCATTTACAGAACTGAAGTGGGTTCATATATTACACACTTTATTGTTGCTGTGCAGGGAAACCACAGTGCAGTTTCACATTAACAATCTGTGTTTCTCCTACGCTGCTGGGTCCGTCGGCAATGGGGCTACGAGCCGAGCTGGCACTAACGTTACTCAGCTTGTTTCTTTGAGAACATCAGGTCCAAACATCTGATGACATAAATCCTATATCCGGTTCGAATATTGAGTTAAAGGGATATTTCACTGTTGGAAAGATGAATATATCTTTAAATTGGGTCACTTATGTAGCAGAAACGTGAATTTGAATTTGTGAATTGGTGGCTTCTAGGCCGAGAAAAGCCAGAAAATGTGTTTTTGGCTCATGTGGATGAAAGACACCAAATCCCAGAATGCACTTGCTTCGCTGCTTTAGAGTCCACTCCCAAGCCACGCCTACCGTTTACAGACAGACAGTGAGACGGTCAACTCAACTCAATTGTGTTTTATTGTCATTTCAACCATATACACGAAACAACGTTTCACCGTGTCTCAATTGGTGTTACACATTTAAAATATATAAAAACGACATTATATAAAAACATACAAAACAAGCTACATTTAGTGCACACACATTATAGGCTCCGTAAAGTTCAGCTAACACATACTAGCATTAGCGCTTGGTGTAAACACCGAGTATAAACACAGCCGTAAATTTGCGTGGAATGTAGAATGGTCGGCATTTAACAGTCACAAACTCCACCAGCAGTTAGTTGGATACAAGCACCCCCATTTCTGCACAAGTCCATGTTAACACAGCCCACCTCCACTAGTCTTACCTGGCGACAGAGCAGCAGGCCTGGTAGCTGGATAGTCTGGTACACTGTTGTTCAGCCACAACAACAAAAACACAGCAGTCTCTGAACTCGCCTTGGGAGTTTCGTTGAAGTTGGATGTAGTCCAGTTTGTTGTCTAATGAGCGGACACTTGCAAGCAGGATTGATGGAACAGGTGGCCGGCTAGCGTTAGCTTTCCATCTAGCTGCTTTCCACTCCTGCACACCGCTGTCAAGGTCCCTTTCACCGGCTAGCGGCATCGGGCGACACCACAGGCTGAGGTGTGGTCTCCGTGGCAGGCGAAGCTCGCATAGTGTCGATTATTCCGTCTGTAATAAAGTGTCCTGCATATTCTCCGATCTGTACCAATGTATCCCGGTGGTACACATGTGCGGTAGTTTGAATGCACATAATTGTTGTAAAAGTTTTCTGCTAAAAAGACGGAGCTCCCTGTTAGCGAAGCTTCATGATGGCTGACACTCGTTTTGCTTCGGTAACCTTCAGGTAAAGACGACAGTCCAACCCCCTACGGGCGGGTTGAAAACATGCAGAAGTAGCTCCTACTACTGGCTGTAGTCTATTGCCTCTGGGCAAAAAATCTTCCGATGATGCAAAAATCGTCCTTTTCCGTCATCGGGAGATTTTTTCCAGACCCACAATACAGAGATCTCTCGTCTCAGGGGGACATGAGGGAAGGAAGCACGGCCATTCAAAAATACTACCGTGTTTCTACTGATAAAAAGCTTAATGCTAAATCGGTGAAGTATCCCTTTAAAGACCACCAAGACCTAAAAAGTATATCATGAAAATGTGGCTTAAAACTAGATAAAGAGTCCATTTCTGACAGCTTCTGGCAGACAACCACAACGCTGACGCATACTCACTGACAGGCGACCAAATGTACCGGAGTGTTACCTTGAATAACATGACAGATTTTTTCTGGGTTTATTATAAACATTTGGAATAATGAAAGTACACAACTCAACTAAATATATATTCACAGAGCTTTAAACAGGGCCATTTTTCTTTCCATCATTTTTTACAGGACAAGTGCCAGGTGAGGTCAATTGTAAATCACAAACAGAGTTGAATGAACTCCCTCCAGACCCGGGGCCTGTTGCACAAAAGTAGAATGAAGAAATCCAGGATAAGTGAAAAAGCGCAGCTTGACTTAGTGTGGTCCGCTCATCGCGGCTTAATCGGTTGCACGTTTGCCGAGCCAGGATGAGAAGGTGAAGCTATGTCAAGCCAGGTGTACATAGGTGGGATAAGTGCACGTCCACGGCTTTCTTAAATAGACCACGGTATCGATCAGAGATTTACTGATGCAGAAATGGAGAAGACGCGTGCGCATATGTTTAACTCGCTGAGCAGCAGCTGTTAATAGAAAATTACGAGGAGGTGAAATATTTAATATGCAAAAAGGGAAATATGACTGTTGTTATCAGAGAGAGAGAAAAAGTCCAACAGACAAAACAATGCGTAAGGATTTAAAAAGATCTACTTAGGGCCTACTAGTCACTCCACATTTTTACAAAGTTTTAATATGCTTGTTTTGTGTTGGTTTTATTGCTGTATCTGTTTTTATGTGCTAAATGTATTGTAAAGTGTCTTTGAGTAGCCTGTAAAGCACTATATAAATAAAATGTTTTATTATTTAGCCTACTTTGCCTTGAAAGTGAGCAGAGGGAATTCATGTTCCTCGGGCAATTTACCCTAAAAATAAAACCTTATTCATAATGAGAGAATATGTTTTACAACCATGTGCACAAATCTATATAAGCTATAATTCTAAATATCTTTCTACAATTAATGTTCATACAGAAAAAACTAGAAAAAGAAGTAAGTGACTTCAATACACACTGTAAGCATATCTGTAAAACAATATAGCCTATTATTCATGTTTTTTTCTCACTCCCAAGCTCCAAGATGCATGACAGCACCAAAATAAAAAGATTAAGAAGCTTTGTGGCATTCCAACACATTCTCACTCCCATCTCGTAAAATACGGACGTTTGGTCAGGTGCCATTGTCGTCGTTATTGACGCTAAAAGTCTCCTTTAGAGTCCACTGCACGGTGTAGGAGGATCCCCCCGCCTCTCCATGTTGCACGGGGCATATTCACGGGGAGAGCAGCGGAGGAAAAGCCCCTTTCCTCCGCATTGTCCCACTTTATCGCCGGTGCATGTGCAACAATTTCTTACCATCCAAACAACTGCAATAGTAGGATTTAAATCAAACTTGTGACCGCAGTAGTGACAAGTAATGCATGTTAATAAAAAATAAAGCAGAACACATTCAGAAGACAACGGAATAACTGTTAAACACCTTTATTTCGGATCAGAGCAGCAGCTGATTTAACACATCAGACTCCAGGATTAATCTTAGCCCGGCTGTTAGCCTGGCTGTTAGCCTGCTCTGGATCCAGGATAACTTGAATATCCCGGCTTAATCCCTTATCCTGGTTTTGTGCAACAGTCCCCAAGTTCTCAGTGATTGTAAACGGCTGTTAGTGTCTGTTCACACACTGTGTGTGTGTGTGTGTGTGTGTGTGTTGATCAGGAGGAGGTGCTAGATCTGAACAGAAGGCTGACGACTATCGACTGCCAGCTGAGGAAGTCGGAGCTGAGCAGGAAACACCTGGTGATCTCCAACAGGAAGCTGCTGGGCTTTGCACAGGTAAGACTTTAATTGGACGCCCTCACATTAAAGGGTGATTTCTTTTTTTTCAACCTGGACCCCATTTCCCAATGCATGTGTGTCTAATAGACTAATCATAAATCTTTAAATTTGGCCCACTATTGAGCGAGATCACAGTGACGAGCCGGCATGAACCGAGATGCAATGTAACCTAATGGGGCAATAGGCACCCTTGATTTTTGTCTACTAAAAGTGATTTGTTTTTCCACTGACAGGCTCAGATTGTTACTAAAAGTGTCTGACAACATTCATAAAAAAGTCATAGTATAGAATGTTGAAAAGAGTGATACAAAAGTCATAGTATAGTATGTCGAAAAAAGTCATAAAAAGGTTGTAATATAGTATGTCAAAGAAAGTCTTCGAGAACATGCAAACTCCACACATTAAGGCTCAGCCCAGACTGGGGATGGAACCAAGGGTCAGAGTCTGCAGTGCCTACTTGTTGGTGTTAGTTGGAACAGTGCTAGCCGCTGAGCCACTGTGACACCAAATAAACTACATTGAAAACAGTCATATCATAGTATATCGGAAAAAAAGTGAAAAAAGTTGTAGTATAGGTTGATGAAAAAGTCATAAAAAGTCATAGTGTAGTATGTTGAAAAAAGTGATAAAAAAGTCAGTATAGTATGTCGAAAAGTGCTGCTGAATCAGCATTCACACAATTAATGACCTAATGGGGCCTGTTCTGACTTGGTATTAAAATCCGATCAGAGTGATTGGATCACAAGTGGACAGCTCTAAGAATGTGTTTTCACCTGTCTGTAGAATGCGTCTCCAAATGTGTCCTGAGTGACCACCTGTGATGGGATCTCACTTCCCCGCTCTATATGCAAATAAACACATACTTAATTTCTGTTTGCATATAAGCTGGTTGTGTGTTTATAAGGTCAGTTATTACTTTCACATTAATCAAGTAAAATATGAAAAAGCGCTGCCTGTGTGCCGAACATAAACTGTATATAAAAGGATGCCAACATAAGGAGATGTACTGATGTGGACCTTTTGCAGGAGAAAAAAGATGTTTTTCAAAGTCTCTCAGTACGTTTGTATCTTCTAACGGAATCTCTGTGGTTTGAAGTTTAGTCATGCTTTATTTTACGTTTCATGTTCTCTTAGGAGTCCCAATAAGTTACTGCTGATGAAGCCCCAACATTTCCTGATTTTGCTGCTTCATAATAAAAGCATTGAAATTCCAAAATAACGGAGGACTTTTATTGTGAAAAACTTATAGCAAATGCTACCCTTTCACAGCCACTGCTTTGACCACTCATTTCAATGTTAACTCCAGTTTTGTAGTAGCCTAATGTCCTACCTTGATGAATTCGGGGACGTTTTATGAAAATAAAAATAACGTTATTTTCAAGGCAACAGCGCCGCAGAGAGCTCGAGACAGCCAGGCATATAATAGCAGGCAGCATGCAGGAACAAAAACACAGACACACTAATAACAGAATATGATAATAACATGGTTTTTGTGACATGACAAATACTTTGAATGAGTAGGCTAGCCTACGTATTTCCACTCACACTTGAGTAGGCGGTCTTTAATGTGGACACAGGACACATTTCCCGTTCTCACTGCTATTAGAATATGGACACATGCGGCCTATACCACCTCCAAATGTGTTTTTTGCGATCCGATCTCAATGCGTCCTGAGAGTGTTTTCACTTGTACTTAGAGCTGTCCACTTGTGAGCCGATCACTCAGGACGGATGTTAATGCCAGGTGAAAACGAGGTCATACACCTGCAAGACCGTCAGTAGATGGAAACGGACTCAATAACAATCAGCATGTGTTCCGTCACATCTTAGAATCCGTGCAGCCTGGGACACTGCATACACTGGATTCAGCACGCAGATCTGAAATACCACCAAAGTCTCAAACATCCCCATGTGTCCCCTAAACTGTTATGGAGGCAGTCTGCCACCCAGTGGCAGAGAGACACTGCAGCTCTCTGCAACATTTGTCTTACCTCCCTGACCCCTGCCCTGAAAGTCCATTTTTTGATTTTTAAGACAGACCTACAGACAAAAAGTGTTTTTTGCATGAGGCCCAATGCCCTGCTCGGGTCTCCCAGGTTTACAGGAGTCCCAGTCTGCCTCTCATTCAGACCTCTCTGGAAACATTTTATCACCTTCTCCCTCTTTTTGTGACTTTGAGGTATTTGTTCAGGTGTCACATGTGAAGACCTGACTTCTGTCCTTGTTTAGTGTTATTAAAAAATATATACAGGTATATATATTGTCACAGAAGCTCCCATAACTCTCTCCCTCCATTATCTCTGTCCTCAGAATGTCCACAAAGTGCTGACGACACCCAGCCTGTTTGACGGCGGGTAAGAGACTCTGAAAATCATGTGATTAGTTAGCCACAGCTGTGCCATCGGAGTCCTGCTGTAACACTCTCCCTGTGTGTGTGTGTGTGTGTGTGTGTCAGGAGCAGCAGGTCGTCCCCGGCCACCGACAGCCCTGACACCCCGTCCCCGCTCCCAGACCCCGCCTTCCAGCTGGCTGTGGAGGCCAAAGAGCTGGTGGCAGGAGCCTGCTCCCCCACTGCTGATGACAATGGTACACACAGCAATACACCATTAATCCTTTATAAACTTTATAACATATAAAGAGATGGTTTGGAGTAATTTCACCCTAGGCTGCTTTGCACCTTGACCTCGAGCCAAACAACCCACCATAAGCTTTTTTCCCTTGTTATAACGTTGGTCGAGTTAGCGTCAGCTGGTTAGCTTAGTGCAGGCGCTAATGGATCCACGTTTGTATCTCGTAAATGACCCCACTAATAATGCCCGGAATGGTACCAAACTTCTACAGTAGTACAAATGGTTTCTGTACTTATAAAACGAGGCATTAGAAAGTTTGTAACTACACCAGAAGTATATTTAAATAACACTT